>NC_134893.1:3263216-3268216 GCF_041734735.1 Babylonia areolata
GCACTTCGTACTTCTTCTCTTCTTCTTCTTCTGCGTTCGTGGGCTTCAACTCCCACGTTCACTCGTATATACGCGAGTGGGCTTTTTACGTGTATGACCGTTTTTACCCCGCCATGTGGGCAGCCATACTCCGCTTTCGGGGGTGAGCATGCTGGGTATGTTCTTGTTTCCATATCCCACCGAACGCTGACATGGATTACAGGATCTTTAACGTGCGTATTTGATCTTATGCTTGCGTATACACACGAAGGGGGTTCAGGCACTGGCAGGTCTGCACATATGTTGACCTGGGAGATCGTAAAAATCTCCACCCTTTACCCACCAGGCGCCGTCACCGTGATTCGAACCCGAGACCCTCAGATCGAAAGTCCAACGCTTTAATCATTCGGCTATGGCGCCCGTCTGCACTTCGTACGAAATCCAGCACTGTCCATGATCTGTCCCCCTAATGATGCAGAATGCCATGTGTGTTCTGCACAGTATTCTGCTAAGGACGACTCACGTGCTTCCGTTGCTGATCAGTATTACGTGGGTTCTTAGCGCACAAGGAATCACAGGTTTTAAGTGTCTTCTGAAAGACTAGTACCCAGACCGCGACTGTTCAGGGCCCAGTATATGTGAGGGGTTGGGAGCAGAGGTGGTGGTGGAGGGAGGGGGGGGGGAGTTGAAGAATCTGGTTTGTGCGGGGCTGGAACGTACCCACGGAAACATTTCTTCTTCTTCTTCTTCTTCTTTCTTTTCTTTTCTTCTTCTTCTTCTTTTTTTCTTCTTCTTTTATTTTTTCTTCTTCTTCTTTTTAAGCAGACGCGTTCTGGCACCATTCCATTTTTCTGTTCTCATCCATTGAGGAAAGAAAAGTTCTGTTGGCAGAAGGTTCCTCTTTCACTCCCCTCTATCTTCCTTCACGAGTCCTGCAAAAATCCTCCTCAACAGACTGGTCAGATCAGCAAGCCGACACCATGAACACGCCACACGCGATCCAGTGATGCTATGAGCTGTATCAGTGTATATCTACCACATAAAACTTCCATCGGTCAGTAAGTAAATAGCTTGGGTCTACCGGAGCCAGACAGATGTGGCGTAGATATGTACCGGCCCCTTCATCACAGCAGCGAGATACAGCTGGAGACAAGGGAGAAACAGGATGGTGGGTGGTTGGGTGGGGTGGGTGGTTTGGGGGAGAGATGGGGATGCGGGGGTTGTGCAGTCCTTGAGAAGACGATGGATGTGGAGGGGTGGTGTAGGGGGATAGTTCCAAGGTGGGGATGGGGTGGGAGTAGGAAGAGGGAAAAAGAAATAGAACTTGACAAAGTGCAAAGACAGCGCCTTTCGAGGAAGCTATTCGTAGTTGTCTTGACTGAGAAAGTTTTTTTGTTTGTTTTTAGTTGTTGAACTTTCTTTGTTGCTGTTTAATTGTTCCTTTTCTGGGGGTGGGGGGTGGGGGGGGGGGGTAGGTGAGGGATGGGTTGGCTGGACAATTCCTTTTTTCTTTTTAAGAAGAAAAAAAAAACACTACGTATCTGTGCAGTTGTCTACAATCCCATCCTCTTCCAAATAAGACAACATATTATCTTGGTAGTTCGTCGTGTCCGACGAGGACGTCCATGTGTTTCTGTCTCTTTCTCGTTTGGTGTGTGTGGACTGACTGACATGTGGCTGTGGAGCCCCCAGTTTGAATCTGCATTGGCGTCCTCGGTGGTGAGGGCAGGGAAGGTGTCCGGGCTCTTTGGACATTGCTGCTGCTTCTACCTTCCTCTCCTCACGGGCCTCGGCGAAGTTAATTCGGCGGTTCTTCTCAGACTTTTATGTAATTCATTACGGGCTACATATTGCTGTGAAGTCAAGTGCATATGCTTCAATTATGTGACAATTCAGCGTGTAATTTTTGACTGTGATTTGATGAAGCCTTACCTGCATGGAAATGTGTCACCACAAGTGACTGAGAACATTGATGTCTTTGACTTTTTGCATTCATTATCAGATATTTCGCTTGCTAGAATGGCGACTTCTCTTTCACGAATTCTGTTATGTAATATTCTATAATCTTATTTAGATATTTGCTTCAAATTTCACACACACACAAATACACCCGGTTTTCCCTAACTCACCATTCATCCCCCTCCTCTTCTAAACGATAATGCTCAAATGTATACATTAATACTCTAACAAACTGTCTTCAATCACCGATTTGTGTGACGGGCAAAATTAAACAAGCTTCCTGGTCCTCCTCGATGCTGTCAGAGCACGCCAGGCGGTAGTCCTGTTCACAGCTCTCTATTTCTCTGGGGGTGGGAGGGCTCCACCATGCACAGTGTTGGCCTGTACGCAGTCTTTAAAGCGTTGTGCTGACCACCTTGTTGTACTGCTGTGAAACATGGATGACGTATCGCCGTCACATTCAACAACTTGAGCAGTTTCACCAGAGACGCCTACGAAAGATCCTCGGCATAAAGTGGCAAGACAGGGTCTCCAACTTCCAGGTCCTAGAGAGGAGCGGCCTGCCCAGCATCGAAAGCCTGCTGATCCAGTGCCAGCTACGCTGGACAGGACACGTTGTCCGCATGACAGACAGCAGGATCCTGAAGATGCTTTTGTATGGCCAGCTGAAGGAAGGCCACCGTGAACTTGGAAAACCCTGCAAGTGCTTCAAGGACACATTGAAGTCAAACCACATAGCCTGTGACATAGACATCGCTTCCTGGGAAACTGATGCCCTTGACCGCTCTCGCTGGAGGATGCTGTGCTCTAGTGGCATAAAGACGTTTGAAAACAAGAGAACGCTGGCCATAAAGGAGAAGCGTGAGCGAAGGAACCATGGCTCAACTTCTGGAGACGTTTTCCCTTGCAACACCTGTGGGAAGTGCTGCGCATCCAGAATCGGCCTCTTCTCCCATATGAGGACACACACCGACAGATAAGCCCGCCTGCCTACTCATCCGTCGGTCCGACGGGAGACTCCATTCAAAGCGTTTGGGGGGGGGGGGGGGGGGGGGGAGGGGGGGAGGGAGGGCTGGGACGGCAGGGGGGGACTCTTCATCGCTCTTTGGCCAAGGCAGAGTTCCGTCGCCATAATAATACAGGAGCTGCTCGGAGTTTCTGGAGACATCCGTTCGGATGACGTGGCCTTGTCCAACGTAGCTTTTGAGACTTCGAGGATGATGCCTTCCGCTATGCTTGTGGCGGTCTCTGCTTTGCTGAGGATCTCTCTGACCTTGTCCTAACAGCATACGCGGCCGAGGATAGCGCTCAGGCTGCGCGCATGTGGAAGTGCTCTACAATAAATTGTTTATGATTATCCCCACCCTCTGCCTCATCAGACAACAAAACCAAAACAACCAACAACTCTCGTTCTCGATATATGTCTTTCTGTGTGTCTCTGTGACTGTCTGTCTGTCTGTCTGTCTGTCTCTCTTTATCTCTCTGTCTCTCACTCACTCACGTTATCTGTTTCTGTCTTTCTCTCTAGTTCTGTCAGTGCGTCTTTCTGTCACTTTGTCTGTCTGTCTGCCTTATCTCTGTCTCTCTTTCTCATTTTCTCTCTCTTGCTTTCTCTCTATCACTCTCTCACCAACTCTATTTCCCTGTCTGTCTGTCTGTCTCTCTGTCTCTCTCTCTCACTCCCTTACCATAGCTCTGTCTCTTTTAGCCCTTTCCTTTCTTCCTTCGCAAACAAACCAAACAAAGCTTCGAGACAATAACTTGAATTCTTCCATTGTTTTACTGTCACGTCCCCCACACACACCCATACCGCTCTCCTCCTAACCCCTCCCCCCTACCACCACCACCACCATCACTCCCCCCCCACACCCCCCCCACACACACACTCATACCGCTCTCCAATTCACCCCCTAACACGCCCCCCCCCCCGCCCCCCCGCAACCCGCCCCCCACCACCAACATCAATTCCCCCTACTATCACACCCGTATATCATGACCGACAACTTCGTAATTATCACTTCCCGCTCCTCCACAGACACACACACACACACACACACACACACACACACACACACACACACACGTACGCACGCACGCGCTCTCAGCTCCACCCTCCCCCTCCCCTGCCCTTCCCCCACCATCCCCTCCACCCCTACACACACACACATTCCTTCCCCCCCCCCCCCCCCCTCCCCCCACCCGAAGTAAAACTAGTCACAAAAGTGCTTTTTCCTGCACGCGATCCAAAGATATATTTCTATCAGAGTGCATGCAAACCGGCTCTCGCTCTCCAAATGCTCGTAAATAAAAGGGAACAGGAAAAAAAAGTTAGGAACGGGGTTTTGTTTCCAAGTTTGAAATTCGTTGTCTGTCTGTCTCGTTCTCTGTCTGTCTCTTTCTCTGTCTCTCTTCTCTTTATCTCTCTGTCTCTGTCTCTCTTTTTTTCATATTCAAAGATATGTTTCTTTCAGAATGCATGCAAACCAGCTCTCGTTCTCCAAATGATCGTAAATGATAGAGGTAAAAGTAGGAAGGATTTCGTTTCTAAGTTTGAATCCGTTGCCCCCCCCCACCCCCCCCCCCCCGCCCCCCACCCGCCCCCCTCTCTGTCTGTCTGTCTCTGTCTCTCTCTATCTCCTTTTCTCTCTTCATCCCTCCCTGTGTGTGTGTGTGTGTGTGTATGGGTGGGGTTAGGGGTGAAGGAGTGTTGTGTGTGTGTGTGTGGGGGGGGGGGGGGGGTAGGGGTGAAGGAGTGTGTGTGTGTGTGTGGGGGGGGGGGGGGGTAGGGGTGAAGGAGTGTGTGTGTGTGTGAGTGTGTGGGGGGGGGGGTAGGGGTGAAGGAGTGTTGTGTGTGTGTGTGTGAGTGTGGGGGGGGGGGTAGGGGTGAAGGAGTGTTGTGTGTGTGAGTGTGGGGGGGGGTAGGGGTGAAGGAGTGTGTGTGTGTGTGAGTGTGTGTGTGTGTGGGGGGGGGGTAGGGGTGAAGGAGTGTGTGTGTGTGTGAGTGTGTGTGTGTGTGTGGGGGGGGGGGGGTAGGGGTGAAGGAGTGTTGTGTGTGAGTGTGT
>NC_134893.1:3273216-3275716 GCF_041734735.1 Babylonia areolata
CGCACGCGCGCACTTCCACGAGTGTATAAATGTAAGACTTGTCTTCACTTCCTTATTATTTGCTTCTTGTTTTTGTATATATTGTTGTTGTTGTTGTTGTTGTTGTTCTTCTTCTTCTATTTCATCAGCATCATCATCATCATCATCATCATATTCTTCTTCTTCTTCTTCTCCACCTCCTGTTTTTTTCCTTCTTCCACTTTATCTCCTCCTCCTCCTCCTCCTCCTCTTCCTTGCTTGCGTGGGTGTGTCCACACGCGCACTCTTACTAGTGTGTGGGTGTAAGACTTGTCTTCGCTTCCTTATTTCTTGCCTCTTGTCTTGAGGGTGTATCATTATTTATATGGAAGCTATGGAGGCAGCATCAGACATTGATGGAAACGGAGGCCATCAACATAGATGCTTGTTTGTGATAACTACGTTGTCAGAACTAGGACAACGAGATTCGCAGCTCTGCAGCTTGGCAGCTTGTGTGAGTTTGATGTAACTTGCTGCAGGAAGAGAGGCAGGAAATGCAGCTGATCTGATAATGCATTTTTTATTGTCCTTCTTTTTCCTGCTCTTGTTCGTGTACATGTTCTCAGTGATGCTGTTCATGTTTTTTCTTGTTTATGTTTGTTATTGTGGAGACTGTTGTTATTGCTCTTCTTCTTCTTTTTCATTGTCGTCATCGTCATCGTTGTCAACATTATCTTCTTCTTCTTCTCCTCCTCTTCCTCCTCCTCCTCGGTTTTTTCCTTCTTCCATGTTATCTCCTCCTCTTCCTCCTCCTCTTCCTCCTCCTCCTCTTCTTCCTCTTCCTCCTCCTCCACCTCCTTCTCCTTCCCCTACTTCTCCTCCTCCTCTTCCTCATCCTTTTTCTTTTCCCCCTGCGTCTTTAGCTGTCCTGTACTTCAGTCTCTGCTGCTGTTTGTTCTTGTTCATTGCCACCGCTGCTGTAGGTTGTGTTGTGTTTTTCCAAGTGTCCCCTTGCCCCTTTTCTTCGTCCGTCAATTGACCGGTGTAGTGTTCACGGGGCTTTTAGCTCTCAGTGATGAAACCGACCTCCGTCTCTGAACTGTTTGTCGTCGTTTTCGGATCAGCAACAAAGTCTCGTTCTTTGAAGATGGTGCTCACACTGCAGTGTCCTATTTCTTTGTTGTTGTTGTTGTTTGTACTTTGTTTGTGTGCATCCCTATCCCTCTATGTCTTTCTGTCTCTGTCTCTGTATGTCTGTAACTCTCTTTTTCTCTCTCACACTCTCTCTCTTACTCTCTCTCTTTCTCCCTCTCTTTCCCTATAAGATTCAGTAACGTAAGCTCACCAAAAACAACACAATTCACACGCACATTTCCAGAAAATGTCACTCCTCTTTTAACCTCTGTGTGTGTGTGTGTGTGTGTGTGTATACACACGCGTTTGTGTCTCTTTGTGTGTGCGTGCATGATACATGTTATGTATGCATCTGTGCACGTCTTCTTGTGTGTGTGTGTGTGTGTGTGTGCGCGCGCGCGCGCACTTCCTTGTGTGGGTGTGTGCACACGCGCACTCTTACTAGTGTGTGGGTGTAAGACTTGTCTTCGCTTCCTTATTTCTTGCCTCTTGTCTTGAGGGTGTATCATTATTTATATGGAAGTTACAGAGGCAACATCAGACATTGATGGAAACGGAGGCCATCAACGTAGATGCTTATCTTGTAATAACTATGTCGTCAAAACTAGGACAACGAGATTTGCAGCTTGGCAGCTTGTGTAAGTTTGATGTAAGTGACTGCAGAGAGAGAAGCAGGGAATGCAGTTGATGTGATGATGCACTTTTTCTTTTATTTTCCTTCTTCTTCCTGCTCTTGTTCGTGTGCATGTTCTCATTGTTGTTGTTCGTGTTTTCTTGGTTTTGTTCTGGTTATTGTGGATACTGTTGTTATTGCTCTTCTTCTTCTTCTTCTTCTTCTTCTTCTTCTTCTTCTCCTCCTCCTCCTCCTTTTTCTTCTTCTTCTTATTCCTTGTTATCTTCTTCTTCTTCTCTTTTCTTCCTTCTTCCACTATATCTCCTCCTCCTCTGCCTCTTCTTCCTCCTCCTCCACCTCCTTCTCCTTCCCCTACTTCTCCTCCTCCTCTTCCTCCTCTTTTTTCTCTTCCTCCTGCGCCTTTAGCTGTCCTGTACTTCAGTCTCTGCTGCTGTTTGTTCTTGTTCATTGCCACCGCTGCTGTAGGTTGTGTTGTGTTTTTCCAAGTGTCCCCTTGCCCCTTTTCTTCGTCCGTCAATTGACCGGTGTAGTGTTCACGGGGCTTTTAGCTCTCAGTGATGAAACCGACCTCCGTCTCTGAACTGTTTGTCGTTGTTTTCGGATCGGCAACAACGTCACGTTCTTTGAAGATGGCGTTTACACTGCAGTGTCCCATTTCTTTGTTGTTGTTGTTGTTGTTGTTGTTGTTTTTACTTTGTTTGTGTGCATCCCTGTCTCTCTATGTCTGTCTGTCTCTGTCTCTGTCTGTCTGTCTCCCTATTAGATTCAGTAACG
>NC_134893.1:3283216-3285716 GCF_041734735.1 Babylonia areolata
GACTGTTGACCTTTTATAGTGAAAAAGTGCAGTGGATGATGTGCTGTGCTATAACAAGATAATGAACTCAACATTCATGGCGAGAATCCGTGCCGTTTCGTTTTGTCTCTCCAACAGAAGTACCGATGGACATGTGGATATCATGGATTAGATTTTGTGTTTTTGTTCAGTATTCAGGCTCAGCGTAGTCTCAGCATAGGACGTGCGTGACCTAGTCTTAGCTTGCATGTGAACATCTGACAAAGAGTTTGCTACTTGAGAAAGGAAACAATAAGGAGACCTTTTACTGGATGTTTCAAGACAGGCGTTTATTCATACTGCTGTTTTACTTTGGCAGGGATTAAACCCTGATTCCCAACTGACCGGATTGTGTATAAATCATGATTGATAGAGAACTGTTTCACGAACTTGGACATTTCGTTTTTAAATAGGTTCTTCCTTTAACGTGGTCTTTTCTTCTTTCTTTCACGCGAGTAGCATGTCTATCTGAAATCGCCCTTGGTTGAAATAGCCTGCATTTGATCAGCTCACACACTTCTCACTGGTGGAATGATCTTCCATCTACAAGACGGAGGATTTTCTTCAGTGTATATGCCTGAGGGTGTGTCTCTTTATCTATGTTCAGTTGCCTGTGACACCCTGCTAGCTGTTCAAGTCTGAAAACATTCAGCAACCTGCCTCCCTGTGTCTTTATCGTCCTGCTGCTTGTTCTCACCTGAAACCAGCCTGGCATCGTCTGGAACTTGTCTGCCTGTTGCGCGTCTGATTCCAGTTTTTCTGCTGGCCTCTTAAACCAATCTGGCCTCCGTTTTCGTTCCAGACTAATCAGCTTGTTCTGATTTAGGTAGACCCAGCCCACCATTTGTCTGAGACCCCTCTGCCTGCTGGCTCTCTGAAAACAGCTGGTGTCTGAAATCCGTCAGCCTCCTTTCATTTTGAAACCAGTCTGATTGTTCTCAGCTGGAAACTGGTACTGCTCTCGTCTGATGACGCCACTACGCCCGCCTTTCTGTTCTCGTCTGACGCCCAGTCTGCCTGTTATCGTCTGACACCTAGTCTGCCTGTTATCGTCTGACACCTAGCCTACCTGTTCTCGTCTGACACCTAGCCTACCTGTTATCGTCTGACACCTAGTCTGCCTGTTATCGTCTGACACCTAGCCTACCTGTTCTCGTCTGACACCTAGCCTACCTGTTATCGTCTGACGCCCAATCTGCCTGTTATCGTCTGACACCTAGTCTGCCTGTTATCGTCTGACACTAGTCTGCCTGTTATCGTCTGACACCTAGTCTGCCTGTTATCGTCTCGTCTGACACCTAGTCTGCCTGTTATCGTCTGACACCTAGTCTGCCTGTTATCGTCTGACACCCAGTCTGCCTGATCTACTCTGACACATAGTCTGCCTGATCTACTCTGACACATAGTCTGCCTGATCTACTCTGACACATAGTCTGCCTGATGTACTCTGACACATAGTCTGCCTACAGTCGTCTCAAACTACTTCTGTCTTTGTTGTTTTCGTGGTTTGTTTGTCTGTTGTTGTTTTTAACTGAAATGTGAGTGCCTGTTTTCTCATCAAACCGGCCAGCCCCTTCAGGTCAGGAAATCTACCCACCTGTGGTCCCTCCTACCTGTAACAATCTGTCCTGCTTCTCTCTGGAACCGGATCTGCCTGTTCTCATCAAGAGAGCGTCCGCCTCTTGTTAAAAACAACAACAAAACAACAAGAAGAAGAAAGCAATCAACATACACCCCTCAAATCAATGGTGACGCCCAATTTACTGCTCTACGATACGCTCTGTCGTCGTCGTCGTCGTCGGACAGCGAATCAAGCAGCTTGAGTACGAGTAGCCTCCCTTTCTTTCCCGGCTTGGTAATCCTCATCGCCCTCCCCCTACCTTTGGTCCCCCCACTCCCTCTCCCGCCCTTCTCTCTCCTTTTCCCCTTCCTCCTCCAGCCCCCGTTGTATGGTCAGTGTCCTGCGGCCAGCGGCTAGGCTAGCGGCCAGTCCAGTGACCCCTGAGGAGGTGAAGGAGAAGGAAGGTGGTGGTGGCGGGCGGGAGGCCAGCTAACTCTCTGTGGCCACCATGTCCACCACGTCCTTCCACTTCTGGCCGCGGCCCTCCATTGTGGCCATCCTGGACTTCCCCACCTCCAAGCCTGTGAGTTGACGGTTCAAATCTTTTCTTTCTTTTTTTTAGGGGTGGGGGCGGGAGGGCGGTGGAGGCAGCGGGCGGAGGGGCTGGGTGTCTTTCAGCTGTGGTTAGAAAGTGTGCGTTGTTGTCGACCCTTATCTTTCAGCGTCTTGTGCTTGTTGTCCTTTCATTCTGAGAGGAAACGCAATCCTCATCTTTTCATTAGGTTTTTTAATTTTTTTATTATTATTAGTTTGTCTCTGTCTGTGTGTTTCTGCCTCTCTCTCTCGTGTGTGTGTGTGTGTGTGTGTGTGTGTGTGTGTGTGTGTGTGTGTGTAATTCACTCTGATCAGAAGACGTGTGCA
>NC_134893.1:3303216-3305716 GCF_041734735.1 Babylonia areolata
GTAGCAGCAGTAGAAGTAGTAGTAGTAGTAGTAGTAGTAGTAGTAGTAATGATACTCATATAGCTCCTCCTCCTCCTTCTCTTCGAATCATTCGCTTCCTTCTCTTCCTCCTCCTCCTCCTTCTCGTCCTATCATTCACTTCCTTCTCTTCCTCCTCCTCCTCCTTCTCTTCGTATCATTCACTTCCTTCTCTTCCTCCTCCTCCTCCTTCTCTTCGTATCATTCACTTCCTTCTCTTCCTCCTCCTCCTCCTTCTCTTCGTATCATTCACTTCCTCCTCTTCCTCCTCCTCCTCTTCGTATGGCCCACTTCCTTCTCACGGTCTCTGATTTCTGTTTCTCATTCCTTTTCTAGTGTCTCTTTTGACTAACTCTGAGAGTGATTGCCTTATATTTTGACTCTGTGTGTGTGTGTGTGTGTGTGTGTGTGTGTGTGTGTGTTTATCATAATGTCAGTGTCAGTTTGGCGTCTTTTCAGATTGTTAAGTATTACACCATTATCTGTGTCATTCCCTCTTCGTCTCCATCTCCTCATTTCTCTCTCTCTCTCTCTTTCTCTCTCTCCCTCTCTCTCTCTCTCTCTCTCCGCTCTCTCTCCCCCTCTCTCTCTCCTCCTCCTCTCTCTCTCCCTCTCTCTCTCCCTCTCTCTGTCTCTCTATCTCCGTCTCTGTCTCTCTCCCTCTCTCCTCTCTCTCTCTCTCTCCCTCTGTCTGTCTGTCTGTCCCCCCCCCCTCTCTCTCTCTCCCGAGGATGTCCACGGGCAGGCTGAGGAGCTGTAGCAGCAGATGGTAGACGTGCCTACAGTCATCTCTGCGTGCTTTGCTCTCAGTGCAGCTGATCTGACGTGCAAACTCTGCAACGAAGGGGGAACAAAATGAAATACATTTCGTCAGGTCCTAACTTGTCCGGTCCCGCATGGCTTTAAGAACAAGGTATAATCTATATCATTCAAACTCTATACATTTTCCCAGTCAGCTTAGATTAGCGTTACTCATGGCTTCTCGGACATGAACAGACCATTCGCTTTTTTTGTTGTTGTTGTTGTGTGTGTGGTCAATTTATTTGTTCAAAGCATTCAGACTGCGAGCAGCTCTGATGTCTTAGAATACTGAAGTTTGTTCTTGATGCTATGACCGCTTATTTCTTGTTGTTTTTCTTGTGTGATCATTTGTATGTACCCCCTCATGAGGGGCAATGGCCTATACATGAATGAATTATCCGTATCCATGTCCCTCTCTGTCTGTCTGTCTCTGTCTGTCTGTCTCTAAACACCAGAGCGTCTCTCTCTATGTTTCTCTATCTGTCTGTCTGTCTGTCTGTCTGTCTGTCTGTCTCTCTCTCTCTCTCTCTCTATCTCTCTCTCTCTCTCTCTCTCTCTCTCTCTCTCCTATTCTCTGTCTCGTAGGACCAATTTGGCAAATGACGATGATATTTCAAACTGTCAAAGTGTCAAAACTCTCTCTCTCTCTCTCTCTACATAACGATTGTTTCACCTTGTGCACTTGTGTAAGTTTGATAATATTGTATATTGCACCCTTTCATGAGGGGCATTGGCCTTTTTGAATGAATCATCCGAATCCCGACCTCTCTCTCTCCCATTCTCTATCTCCCCTTCTCTCTCACGGGATCAATTTGGCAATGACATTAAAATTTCAAACTATCAAAAAGTGACAGGTTTGTTTGTCTGACGGTGTGTCTGTCTGTCTCTGTCTCTCTCTCTCTTTCTCTCTCGCCCTCTCTCTCTGTCTCTGTCACACACACACACGCACACACACACACACACACACACACACACACACACACACACACACACACACACACACAACACCATCTTTTTTTTCTCTCTTGGTCACACGTTAAACATAATACTTTGTAGAAATGCAGATGAAATACTAGTTCTCTCTCTCTCTCTCTCTCTCTCTCTCTCTCTCTCTCTTACACTTATTCGCTATCAAACGTCTGCTAAATATCAGTGTGAAAACACCAAACACTTTAATTTACTGTGAAACGGGTAGATATCCTTTATATATCCAGACCTACACTAATTGTATTAGATATTGGTTAAATGTTACTAGGATGCATGAAACTCGCATTCCATTTAAAGCATATAGAATGTTGTATGGTCTCCATTGTAGGGATAAATACAACTGGGCATAACGAATTTGTTTTACATTATATAGATATGGATTTGGCTATGTGTGGGAAAACCAGGGTGTGGAAAATATAAACAGTTTCTTGTGTGCTTTTAAACAGAGATTATTTGATTGCCATCTGCAAGATTTGGAAAGCAGTGTAACATCACATGATAGATTTACCTTATATTCTACATTCAGACAACTACACAACGCCCCGCAATATCTAAACATAATCAAGAACCCTGTTTTAAGAAAAGTTCTCACAAGAGTCAGACTTGGTGTATCTCCATTGAAACCGCATAGATTGAGATATTCAAAAAAGCGTGAAAATATGTGTTGCTTATTCTGTAAAGATGAACAAGAACC
>NC_134893.1:3313216-3315716 GCF_041734735.1 Babylonia areolata
CGCTTTAACCATTCGGCTATGGCGCCCGTCTTTCAGATGCTACGATCCTGTGCAGATCTAGGTTTCGCCTTTTTTTTCTTTTCTTTTTTTTTTCAGGTTAGAGTTGCCATAATCTTTTACGTCTATCGGAGGGGGCGGGGGGTTAGGGGTGGGGGGGGGGGTGGGGGGGGTGGCATTGAATTCATATCCAGCATCTCTTTCCACTGTTTCAACCTTCCCCAATCGAGTCGTACCAGCACTAAGGAAAGTGGGAGGGAAGTGCCTTTCTGCAAGGACACGGGCTCATGCAGAAACGTGGGATTCAAACCCTCATCACTGATGGACTGTGGATCAAAAGTCCAACGGCTAACCGACTCTTTGCTTGTTTTTGTATTGGTTTTGTCAATAACACTATTTCACACTCCCGTCTTTGCTGTAAAAAACTGCCACTTACATATATAACACCACCTAGAATACACACTCACATGTGCACAGAGAGAGAGAGAGAGAGAGAGAGAGAGAGAGAGAGAGAGAACACACACACACACACACACACACACACACACACACACACACACACTTAGAACACTGAAATGTTTGATATCATTAGCTGTAAAGCTCTAGTGACAGTGGGTACAAGTCAGAACAAAAATGGTGCAAAACAGATACAATGGAACAGAAAGGAAAAACATAATTGAAGCAAAATAAACTACTGAGGGATAAGCGACACTTTGGTACTTTGTCATCAGCTTAAAAGGTCCATGTGGCATGGGGGTACTGTGCCTTTTTCCCTGTGTTCGTCTCTAAGGTTTGGACATTACACAGGAAACAAAGTATATACAGTCCATATTTCTCTCTTTAATGTTTAACAATTGTTACACTGCCTGGGTTCTTTGTGTTCCAGTGTGTGTATCATATTGTGAATGTGCATCTCACTCACACCCTCTCCACCGTTCTATGCGATTTCCCGTGTCTGCGTGTATGCCTGCTGTATTGCATGCCTGGATACTGAAAAAAACTCAGACATTCTGAAATAGAAGTGTAGTTTGGTACTTTGAGTTATCCAATCAAAGTCCTGAGGTGAAGTTCTTTTTCAAATATATGCTGCAAGGAGACGGCGGATTCTGTCCTTTTATAAACACTTATACACATTTTTTTACCAATGAGTATCAGCAGTAGCTCCAACTTTGGAACTCCAGTGAAGATATCAGTGGCTGTTAGTTTTCATTTCAGGTCTGTTTCTGTGTAAATCTTTCCTTCAGTATATCTCCAGAAGCTTTGTACAATGGGACATTCATGGAAAATGTGTTCAATAAAATCTATTGTGTCCCTACAGTAAGAACATTTGTTGCCTTCTTTATTTAGAATAATATTTGTGGGGTAAATAGTGTGTAAAACCTTCCAGTGAAGGACTAATAACCGGGTCTCCTTTATAACATCTTTCGCTCTGGACCACAATGACCTGTCAATATTCACACCAAATTTCCTGGACCAAAATAGGGATGCGCACAAATCCCTGCTATTGTGTGCTCGGGTAGTATTTTCCTGGTGCATTTTCACTTTTGCATTGCGCCGACTTGCATCGCATTCCCAGATGCCTTCTTGTTTTACTCCTGTTTGGATTCATCGGTGAGTGTACACCTTGGAATTATGGTGTTGATAGTTTGGTTAGAAAGCGTTTTCTGGAAAAAAAAAAAAAAAAAACAAAAAAAAACAAAACAAAAAAGAACCAGAATTAGATGAGAGTAAGGCCGACATCTGCGGGGATCACAGCCATCAATTCTCATTCTCCGTTCCTCGGATGATGATGATGGTGATGGTGATGATGATGGTTATGGTGGTGGTGATGGTGATGATGATGATAATGATGATGGTGACGATGATGGTGATGATGATGATGGTGATGATAATGACATTTTGAAATAGAAGTGTAGTTTGGTACTTTGAGTTATCCAATCAAGGTCCTAAACTGGAGTTCTTTTTTCAAATATATGCTGCTGAGAGTAAGGTCGACATCTGCGGGGATCACAGCCCTCAGTTCTCATTCTCCGTTCCTCGGAGGAAATGTGTTGACTGTCTTCACGTATGTCTTAAACAACCAAATAGATTAGAGTAGTGATGGAGAGATGACAAAAGAAGGAAGAGATGAGGCAGGATAGCGGAGGTGTAGGATATGTGGTCAAGAGAGCGGTGGGTTGGTTGGGGGAAAAGGAGGGGGAGGTAGGGTAGGAGGTGTGTGGAGTGGTTGGGGGGAAAGGAGGGGGAGGTAGGGTAGGAGGTGTGTGGAGTGGTTGGGGGAAAAGGAGGGGGAGGTAGGGTAGGAGGTGTGTGGAGTGGTTGGGGGAAAAGGAGGGGGAGGTAGGGTAGGAGGTGTGTGGAGTGGTTGGGGGAAAAGGAGGGGGAGGTAGGGTAGGAGGTGTGTGGAGTGGTTGGGGGAAAAGGAGGGGGAGGTAGGGTAGGAGGTGTGTGGAGTGGTTGGGGGAAAAGGAGGGGGGGGTAGGGTAGGAGGTGTGTGGAGTGG
>NC_134893.1:3340716-3353216 GCF_041734735.1 Babylonia areolata
GGAGTGAAATATCATATTCAGACATACGCGTGCGTGCATACTCACATACACACAAAACACACATACGCACGCACACACACACACGCATGCGCACACACGCACACAAAATGTCACGCGCGCGCGTACACACACACACACACACACACACACACACACACACACACACACACACACACACACACAGCCGCGCGCTCTTGTGCCCCTTGTTTTTTCACATGGAGAACTCTCTGAACCTCAGGGATTTTCCCCTGGTAGACTGATAAAAATAGGGAGTTAAATGACCCGTGTTCTCGATATTCTACGTTTCGTGGAGAGAGAGAGAGAGAGAGAGAGAGAGAGAGAGAGAGAGAGAGAGAGAGAGAGAGTGTGTGTGTGAGAGAGAGAGAGTGTGTGTGTGTGAGAGAGAGAGAGAGAGAGAGAGAGAGAGTGTGTGTGTGTGTGAGAGAGAGAGAGAGAGAGAGTGTGTGTGTGTGAGAGAGAGAGAGAGAGAGAGAGAGACTGTGTGTGTGAGAGAGAGAGAGAGAGAGAGAGAGAGAGAGTGAGAGAGAGAGAGAGAGAGAGAGAGAGATTTCAAGATTCAAAGATTCAAAAACTTTATTACTCAAGGATAAAGATTTTAGGCATTACCTAGTCTTCCAATCTGTCCTTGTGACAACAAAAACAGTAACGATAAGACACAACAATAATAACAATAGTAAATACTACCACTACCACCACCACTACTACTACTGCTACTACTACTACTACTAATTATAATACTAATCAACGGACCATCATCATCACAAAAATATAATGAAGGGAACACTGTCACACACTCACACCCACCCAATCACACACATATGCACACACTCATCCCCAAACACACACACTCTTATGCATATACATATTTGCACATATACCCACATGCATGCATATGTCTACATGTATGTATACAGATATGTATGCATACGTATACATAAACATAATTAGGTATCAAATCATATTGTAGTACATTACAAATCATATTGTAGTACAATAGCAAATATTGAACAAAAAGAAAGGGGAGAAAAAAGGAGAAAAAAGTAAAGGGATTATTAAGACTGTCAAATTAATCACCACACAGAATACAGGAAAGAGGCACGACTGAAATGAAAATATATAAACAGAGCAGAGAAATATAGTTATATCACTGTACATATTTTATACAACAGTCATGCCGGAGAAATCTGACGCTGATGTGGCAGGCAATAACATCCAATCAATAGCTTGCATGTAATACATAAAAAAACACAAAAGGTTGAAAATAAGATGAAACACGTTAGTGTATGTATAGGAACAGACAGCGCATACATTTCACAAAGGGCATGATGTGTTTAGGCCGGTTATATTTGGTTTGGGGGTCTATTGTTTTTGGAGCAGAAGTTTTCGTACCCTTGATTTGAAGGACGATAATGAATCGCCTGTCTTGACGAACGTAGGAAGAGAGTTCCAAATAGATGATCCAAAAAATGCAAAGCTAGATTTGTACAAGTCAATGCGCACACGAGGCAGAATATAATTATCTGAATCGTAACGCTCTGTTGCCCTTTGAACAAATTCACTGAGGTACGGTGGTGACATGTGGTTGTATACTTTGAACATGAGGACCATTCTATTGTATTCAAATTGCTTGTACAGTGGTAATATTTCCAGTTTTGTTAATTTCTCATCTGTTGATAGTGAGTGGTCGGGTAGAATAAGTTTAGCTGCTCGTCTATGTAATGAGTTAATGTTTTTGAGCTGGTTGTGACTGGCATTGCTCCAGATTGTAGATGCATAATTGATATGAGAAAGACAATGTGCCCCGAAGAATAATTTTCGGGTTGGAGCATCGACATAATGTCTAAGTTTATTGAGTGAGAGAGAAAGAGAGAGAGAGATCATAAGTTTCTTCAAAATAATTGTTGGAGACGATGTGTTTTTTTTTTGTTTGTTTTTTCTTTTTCTTTTTCAAAGTGCATTCACATAAAACAACAATGAAGCTTTACCGTAACCCCATAAGTCCTGACACTCCCAGCCAAACATCCTCAAGTGAATTTTTACCACCAAAGCCACTGTAAGCAGACAAACGAAAAAACAAACAATAACCTTCAACCCAACACACACACACACACACACACACACACACACACACACACACACACACACACACACACACACACACACACACACACACACACACACACACACACACACACACACACACACACACACACACACACACACACATCATAATTTATAATCGCACAGGGCTAAAACAAAAAAGAAAGAAAAGTAAACATTCATCAAATGAATAAGTTTGAAAATGTAATAAAATAGATAGATATTTGCTTACACATCGATGAAACAAACAACAAAGAGGGGTTTTGCTGCAAACTTCACACAGGCAAAAAAAAAAGAAAAAAGAAAAAAAAAGAAGAAAAAAACGGAAACTGTCCATGACTTAAGTGCGTGGACGTGAAAAAGAGTGGAAGTGAGAAAGAGAAAGCAGGGTAAAGAGAAGAATGCAAGAACGAGGAGGGGAAGAAGAAGAAGGAGAAGGAGAAGAAGAAGAAGAAGAAGAAGAAGAAGAAGAAGAAGAAGAAGAAGAAGAAGAAGAAGAAGAAGAAGAAGAAGAAGAAGAAGAAGAAGAAGAAGAAGAAAGAGAAACGATGGGAACAAGAAGAAAGAGAAGGCAAAGGCGGTGTCACCGAGCCTCAGGGCGTGTCGAATTTCCTAACCTTTGCTTCGGCGGAATTCCTCAGTTTGATTTGATCTGATTTGATTTTAACATGATTATCATTCCCGAGTATCGGCAGCCGTCGTCATCGTCTACCCGTAGTCTTGTGGACTGGAGGGGTAAGGATCGGTAGAAATAGGACAGGGGAGGGGGAAATAGGACAGGGGAGGGGGTAAGGGTCGGTAGAAATAGGACAGGGGAGGGGGGAATAGGACAGGGGAGGGGGAAATAGGACAGGGGAGTGGGTAAGGATCGGTAGAAATAGGACAGGGGAGGGGGAAATAGGACAGGGGAGAGGGTAAGGGTCGGTAGAAATAGGACAGGGGAGGGGGGGAATAGGACAGGGGAGGGGGGAATAGGACAGGGGAGGGGGGAATAGGACAGGGGAGTGGGTAAGGATCGGTAGAAATAGGACAGGGGAGGGGGAAATAGGACAGGGGAGTGGGTAAGGATCGGTAGAAATAGGACAGGGGAGGGGGGAATAGGACAGGGGAGGGGGGAATAGGACAGGGGAGGGGGAATAGGACAGGGGAGGGGGAAATAGGACAGGGGAGGGGGGAATAGGACAGGGGAGGAGGGAATAGGACAGGGGAGGGGGGGAATAGGACAGGGGAGGGGGTAATGGTCGGTAGAAACAGGGGAGGGGGGAATAGGACAGGGGAGGGGGGAATAGGACAGGGGAGGGGGAAATAGGACAGGGGAGGGGGGAATAGGACAGGGGAGGGGGGAATAGGACAGGGGAGGGGGTAATGGTCGGTAGAAATAGGACAGGGGAGGGGGGAATAGGACAGGGGAGGGGGTAAGGGTCGGTAGAAATAGGACAGGGGAGGGGGGAATAGGACAGGGGAGGGGGTAAGGGTCGGTAGAAATAGGACAGGGGAGGGGGTAAGGGTCGGTAGAAATAGGACAGGGGAGGGGGTAAGGGTCGGTAGAAATAGGACAGGGGAGGGGGAAATAGGAGAGGGGAGGGGGGGTAAGGGTCGGTAGAAATAGGACAGGGGAGGGGGGAGGAATAGGACAGGGGAGGGGGGAATAGGACAGGGGAGGGGACAATAGGACAGGGGAGGGGACAATAGGACAGGGGAGGGGACAATAGGACAGGGGAGTGGGTAAGGGTCGGTAGAAATAGGACAGGGGAGGGGACAATAGGACAGGGGAGGGGACAATAGGACAGGGGAGGGGGAAATAGGACAGGGGAGGGGTAAGGGTCGGTAGAAATAGGACAGGGGAGGGGACAATAGGACAGGGGAGGGGGGAATAGGACAGGGGAGGGGGAAATAGGACAGGGGAGGGGGGAATAGGACAGGGGAGGGGGAAATAGGACAGGGACGTGGTAAGGGTCGGTAGAAATAGGACAGGGGAGGGGGAAATAGGACAGGGGAGGGGGTAAGGGTCGGTAGAAATAGGACAGGGGAGGGGGAAATAGGACAGGGGACGTGGTAAGGGTCGGTAGAAATAGGACAGGGGAGGGGGAAATAGGACAGGGGAGGGGGTAAGGGTCGGGGGAGGTAAGGAGGTAGAGTAGGACAGGAGAGGTTTGGGGGGGGGGGCGGTGGGGGGGAGTGGCAGCAGAACAGGGTAGCCTACAAGGAGGAGGGGTGGTAAGGCGGACAGGGAGGAGGAGACAGGGGAGGAGGTAGGGGTACTGGGGTAGGGGAGAGTAGAATATCTATCTATCTATCTATATATGTGTGTGTGTGTATGTGTGTGTGTGTGTGTGTGTGTGTGTGTGTGTGTGTGTGTGTGTGTGTGTGTGTGTGTGTGTGTGTGTGTGTGTGTGTGAGTGTGGGGTTTCTGTGCTTCATTTCGTTCGACGTTTGCATTCTTTTCTGTTTTTGTTTTTTTTCTTTCTTTATTTTTAGGAGACGATTTGGGACGTTTCATCGGGTCTCTGCATGCTTGAAGTGCCTGCCTGCATGCCAAAGAGTTTGTGAGCTTGTTCCAGCAGACTGCCTAGGCGTACTGTTGCTGAAGCGCAATCTTTTGATGGTTATGTCTTTGAGTGACTTTGGTGCTCCTTTCAACTCTGTGATGAGAGCTCCTCGCTTAACATCATCTGAGTGAGCACCGGAAGACAGTCATGCACCACCAGTCCAAGTCCACTGAGCTCTGTGATAGATTCTTCCATGAGAAAAAAAAAAAAACATCATCATCTCTCGTCTCTATTCCTTTCTCCAGGAAAGCGAATTCAATTATCTTTCGTCGCGCTCAGCATGTAATGTAGTTCTTTCTTCCTTTCAGTAATCTTGTCGAAGTCCACCGAGCACGCTCAATGGCAATAGATTGGTGTCCTTTTCTTTTCTACCCCCCCCCCTCCCCTGTCCCCCCCCCCCCCCCCCCCCCATTCCTTCTTTCCTTGTTGATTTTTCTCTTTTTCTTTTTCTTTTTTTCCCTGTGGTCATATTCCAACGGTGATCTCATCAGAGTTATTTTCCCAAATGAAAATGATGCATCTTTATTCGCAAACGCTAAGGTTTCCATTGGGTTTGATTTTATTATTGCGAATTCGTATGCGAATCAAATATCATGAAAGTAAGATTAATGTTCCCCACCAAAAACCCTAAATGTATTCCCAATGTGGTCTTGTCGGGAGTTCTAAAATGTGCCTTTATTCACAAGCGTTAAATTTTCCACTGGCCTTGAATGATAAAAATATTGTCCTTATATATGCCAGTCAATTATCATCTTATATCTAAAAGACACGCCAGTCTTTTTTTTTCGGGGAGGGGGGGGGGGGAGGGGGAGTTGGGGGAGGGGAGGGGGGTGTATGTAAGAGGGAGGAGGGGGTGAGTTGAAGGGAGGATGGGGAACGCACATTTAACCCTCTGTTTTCTTTGTACTCATAGCACACACACACACACACACACACACACACACACACACACACACACACACACACACACACACACACACACACACACACACACATTAACACCTCATATACACTCATTGAAACACAGGCACACAGACACACACAAACACATACACACACACACTCACACACACACACACACACACGCACGCACGCACGCACGCACGTTGGCATTCACACACACACACACACACACACACACACACACACACACACACACACACACACACGTTCGCGCTCACACACACACACATGCACGCGCATTCATCACACACGCCGACGAACATGCACACACAAACACACACACACATATACTGAGACACGACTCACTCATTCGCAATGGTCGGGAGCGCTCGCGAATCTGAAGCAAGCATGATGGTACATGATAATCGAACAGAAAGATACTGACAAGCGAGTTAGTGTCTGTCTCTCCGTCCGTCTTTCTATCTGTGTCTGCCTGTGTGTTTGTATGTATGTTTGTGTGTATGCCTGTGTGTTTGTGTGTATGTGTGTGAATATATAATTTGTGTGTGTGTGTGTGTGGATGTGTGTGTTTGTGTGCATGCACATATGTTTTTTGTTTCATAATAGTAATGATAACAACAACAATAATAATAATACTGTTTAATAAAGATAATCACGACCATCATCTTCATCAGAAGCAACAGCAACAAAACAACAGCAACAGAACATCAAGAACAATACAGAAAACGTACATATGGGGGGAAAAAACCGACAAGAATCACGGGTAATCATAATCAAGCCATCGGAAATTGATATGCAGCATCATCCTCAAACAAAACGACTCTTCAGCATCCGCCTTTATCAAAGCTCCAGGACGTGCCTTGCATGTAAAACTCAGCAGGGAACCGACAGTTTGTGTTTTGCTGGGGAATCTAGCGCTCTGTCAGTATGTTGGGTTTTTTTCTGATGTCGTTTAATTGGGTTCAGCTTCGGTGTCCTTCTGCCAAGGCTGCGCGATGTTAGCTCGATCTTCTGATTGCATAATCAAGAGAGCGAGTGACTGATTGTAATTCTTGTTCAGAACTGGGTCGCGTGAACGATCTTCTAACATGTCTGCGCAATGTTAGCTCGATCTTCTGATTGCATAATCCAGAGAGCGAGTGACTGATTGTAATTCTTGTTCAGGACTGGGTAGCGTGAGCGATCTTTCCAGCGATAAGTTTTCTTTGCGTTGAGAACGTTCCTAACCACTCGCCAGTTCCATAGACTAGTGAACATTCTCAATGCCAGACGAACGTAGCGCTGGTGAACTTAGCGCTGACAGACCTGGATAAATCTGATCAACAGTTTTGACATTTGACCTGCAGACCTGGAGGAACCTGATGGACAGTTTTTCGGTTCAGTGGTGCCCCAGTGACTCTTCACGGAGTTAATGGAATAGAAGAAGAAAAGGCATTTTCAATTCGATAAGATGCTACCCTATTGGACACAGGCATAAGAAATGTACTGGTTTATCTTTCACATTTTAGCATCCGGTCAGCAGAGGAGAAAGTAATAAATGCATATCAGCAATGTTTTTACCAAACAAACAAACAAACAAATATATATATATATATATGACTTTGCAAAGATGTTTGAAACAACGTCATCACGATGCCTGAATCCACTTATAGTGAATAAATAAACCAATAAAAAGAAAGGGATGAAAGCCCTTATTCTTCTATCATGCTTAACATGATCCATCTCAAATTTTTTGAACAAGGAATACATTGCCATCAACACTCTTCTTCTTCCTCCTCCTCCCTCCTCTTCTTCTTCTTCCTCTTTCCTCCTCCTCCTTCTTCTCCTTCTTTTCCTCCTCCTTCCCCTTCTTCTTCTTCTTCTCCTCCTCCTCTCTCTTCTTCTCCTTCTTCTCCTCCTCCTCCTCCTTCTTCTTCTGCTGCTGTATCTTCTTCTTCTTCTTCTTCTTCTTCTTCTTCTTCTTCTTCTTCTTCTTCTTCTTCTTCTTCTTCTCCTCCTCCTCATCTCTCTTCTTCTCCTTCTTCTCCTCCTCCTTCTTCTTCTGCTGCTGTATCTTCTTCTTCTTCTTCTTCTTCTTCTTCTTCTTCTTCTTCTTCTCCTTCTTCTTCTCCTTCTCCTTCTCCTTCTTCTTCTGCTCCTCATCCTCCCTCTGATCCCTCGCATCTTCTTCCCATATCCACTGTCTCACACACGTTTCTCTTTGCCTGCCTCACTTCTCCTTTCATTCATCGCTTCCAACCCCCCCCCCCCCCTTCGCCCCCCCCCTCTCTCTCTCTCTCTATCTTTATCACTCCCTGACACGTCCACGCACTGAAAATCAATTTTTACTTTGAAGCGATTTCCTATCGCTGTCACATTTTACCGATACAAAGAGCTGTTACATAAACATCTGTTTATTTCATTTGTATTCATCCTATGCGTGAGCGCAATATTTATGCATCGTGGCTTCAGGTTTCGACACAAAAGAAGAGGTGAAGGGGTGAATGAAATTTGAATAATTCGATTAACCACTTGGATCAGTGCACTAAAGCTAGGGCCGCGGTGTTCTTCTTTAAAGCGATAAGCATGTTGGGTGCGCGTCTGTGGGGACTGCTTATTTGCATTCCTGAAACAAGCAACCACACTGAAGATAATGTATTCAAGCAGAATTAATGCTGATTTACTTTCTCGCACGGTCGTGTACCCACACTCATGAATACGCACACGTGCGCACACATACAAAAAGTTAGTATGAAATAACCGTGCACGGGATCAACGTCCAGAGCTACTTCTGCCTCCCATCTCTACCACTATCACAACGCACACGCACTCGCACACGCGTGCGCGCGTGCACACACACACACACACACACACACACACACACACACACACACACACACACACACGCCTGCACGCACAGACACGAGCGCGCACTTAATATCACATACACACACTAACATGCACATGCATATTCACAAACACTAAGACACAAGGAGACGCTCGGTCAGTTGCGCGCGTAAGGGCGCTCACTAAACTCAAGCATTCTTGACGGTTCTCGAACAGAAAGACACTGGCGCGCGAGTACGTGTCTGCCTCTCTGTCTGTGTGTCTGTGTCGGTGTCTACCTATCCCTCTCCCTCTCTCTCTCTCTCTCTCTCTCTCTCTCTCTCTCTCTCTCCACCTCTGACACTATGTCACTCTATCTTCAAGAAAGATCCTTTTCGTTGTGGGATATCTTGAAATCTTATTGAATAAGAGAAATAGAGACAGAGAAACAGAGAGAGACAGAGAGAGAGAGACAGACACACACACACACACACACACACACACACACACACACACACACATACACAGAGTTACCGCGACCTGATGATAACTTAGCAGTGTGTGAATGTGATCTCCTGTGATGAAAATTGTTCTTTGAAAACCACTGTTCTTGTGCAGTGTCGGTATTCTTACAAATCTTGAAGGCACTCAGTTTGCACGCATGTCTTCGACAAGCTGAACAGTTCTCTAATTTGCTGCTCTTTGTTTGTTTGTTTTTTCACCCAAGATTAATATTTCTGTTGTTTTGCACAATCATATGAGAAAATTAGTTATTTGATTGATCGTGATGCCATTGCCCGCCATCCCATTCACACACCCACAATTCAGAGAAATTTATCATCTTCTTCAGTGGGAGGAATTGGTTTAATGGCCTGTCACACAGAGTGGTGTTGCAGACATCTGGTTAAAAGTATTCATTTTCACATTTGAATATTGTCATTAAAAAAATGAATAAAAAGGTGGGAGGGGGAGGTGAGATGGGGAGGGGGGGGGGGGGACAGGACAGATGAAGAATGGAATCAAAGATGAATCATTGAAAGGATGCCTTCTTGATGGTGTCATCGAAAAGTACCGATTCCCGTTATTTCTCAACGGGCGAAAACTTCTTAAATATTGCTGTATCATTGCATTCGCGTGAGGATCAATACCAAAATCTGTCTTATTTATCCTCCCCTCCCCCCTCCACCCCTCCCTTGACTGGAAGATATGATTTTCTCCTGAACTCATCAGCACCATAAAAACCTCTGATCTTTACAATGCGCGCCGTGTCAGGAAAGTGGAATGACTTCTCGTGACAGTTTCCGTTTCCGTTTCCGTTTCTCAAGGAGGCGTCGCTGCGTTCGATGGAACAAATCCTTAAACACTGCACCACATCTGCCAGAAACATACCTGACCAGCAGCATAACCCACAGTGTTCAGTCAGTGCCTGCAAAAATATCGGAGAGGATTTCTTCTGTGGACTTTTTGCCAGAGGACAACTCTTATGTTGCCTTTATTGTCTGTCGACTGTTTCTCTCCCTTTCTCTTAAGAACCCATGGCAACGAGAGTGTTGTCCTCTGGCGAAATTACGTAAAATGAAATCCACTTTCATAGGTACACAAATATGTAAGCATGCACTCAAGGCCTGACTAAGCGCGTTGGGTTATGCTGCTGGTCAGGCATCTGCTCAACAGATGTGGTGTGGCGTGTATGGATTTGTCCGAACGCAGTGACGCCTCCTTGAGAAAGTGAAACTGAAAACTGAAAACTGAAACTTTCTCTTATGTATATTGTAATGCAGCTCTCACTAATCGAAACCACAAAACTCTCTGTCTATACGTATCTTTTTTTTTTTTTATAACGAAACGTATTCCAAATCAACAGACATGCTACAGTTAATTTACGTGATTGTTTTTGTTGTTGGTATTTTGTGTGGTCCTTTTTTTTTTTTTTTTTTTTTTTTTACTCATTAATTGTCTGTGGCTCTGTTTTCCTCTGTGTCGCCTCTCTGAGCGATTCTTCAATGCTATTGATTTTAGGAGGCAAGCCCCTCTTTAATAAAACATTGTGGACGTGTAAAGGGTTTCGGGTTCTAAAAGAACTTTTGATCCTTGTAAATTAGGCTGCTTGCGACGTTGTCTTGCTTCTCTTAGTTTATCTGCTGCATGTTTTGTTGTTGTTTGTTTGTTTGGGGCTTTTTTGGTTTGGTTTTGTTTGTTTTTGTTGTTGTTGTTTTTGTTTTTTTGTTTGTTTGTTGTTGTTGTTGTTGTGTTTTTTTTGTTTTTTGTTTTTTGTTGTTGTTGGTGTTGTTGTTGTTGTGTGTGGCTTTTTTTGTTGTTGTTTTTTGTGGGTTTTTTGGGTTTTTTTTGGGGGGGAGGGGGGTATGGAGGGGAGGGGGAGGGTTGTTTGTTCGCTTTGCTTCTTTGGACAGGGGAATGGGGGACTTGGGGAGAAGTGGTGTCTCGGAGGGGATGGTTTGCGAAGGGAGGGTGGGTTAGTGAAAGACCGTGAAGGTCAGATGATGTAGAGACACAGAGTGGGAGACAGAGAGTGGGAGACAGAGTGGGAGACAGAGTGGGAGACAGAGTGGGAGACAGACAGAGAGTGGGAGACAGAGTGGGAGACAGACAGAGAGTGGGAGACAGAGTGGGAGACAGACAGTGGGAGACAGAGAGTGGGAGACAGAGAGAAGGATCCATACAGGGAGAGACAAAGAGATAGTGACAGAGAGAGAACGACCGAATGAATGAACGATGTTTTTCGTTGTTGTTTTTTTAAGAGGGTAATGGTCTCTTCTTCTGTGTATGTGCGCCGCAGCATCACGTTCACTCGTAGGTACGACTGGGAGTTTTACCACGCCATGCTGTCTGCCGATTACGGGAGAGAGGGGAGGGGGGCGGGGGGTTCGGGGAGGGGGGGTGTGTGCATGATAGGGATGTGTTTTTATTTGCATAACCCTGTGAATGCTAGCATGGATTTCAGGGGGGTCATTAACTTGCGTATTTAAACTTCTGCAAGCGTACACACACGGAGCAAGTCTGCAGATTCTGTTGACCTGGGAGATCGGAAGAGTCTTAACCAGGCGCCGTGACCAGGTTTTGAACCTTATTTTTTTCAGACTGCAAGTCCAACTGGACTGTAGCGCCGGTCAGAGGGTGGTGGAGTTATGGCATAAGCACACAGGCTGTAAATTAAAGAAGAAATCTAGCTCTTTGAGGAAAGATTTTTTTTAAATTTAATCCGAACCAAATATTTGCAAAAGCAAACTCTTTCAGCCGCACAACACACACGGCATCTCTATCAATATCTATGCGCAAAACACTGAGGCCTGTGTGTGCGTGAGAGAGAGAGAGAGAGAGAGAGAGAGAGAGAGAGAGAGAGAGAGAATATTTAGGGGTAGCATACAAACGACCTTTTTATCAGGCTCAATATTAGCCCAAATCCAGTGGGACTGTTGCCAGAAAAGAAGAGATCAAGAAAATATTTTTCAGGTGGCAGAAACAGAAAAGGTACTTTGCTGAATATTGGACATATTATTATGTCAAAAGTGCAGAGGGTATGCCTACACATTTTCCCAGGCTAGGTCATAACGTTAAAAGAATAGATAAATGAATAAATAAATAAATGAATGAATAACTAAATAAATAAGTGAATAAATATATCGGATAATTTAACTCTTGAAAGAGAGTTAAAAAAAAAAAGAAATTGCAACGCAACTTAAACTTCAACGAGTATTCGACTACCAACCGCTGTCTCTGACTGTTCCTCTCTGTGTATCTGTCTCTGTCTCTGTCTCTATCTCTGTCTCTCTCTCTCTCTCTCTCTCTCTCTCTCTCTCTCTCTCCAATATCTCCCTTGCCTGGGCCAATCACATTTTCCTTAATCGGCGGTTTATTTGTCCTTCCATTAGATAGATTCGATTTTATGACCAGAGTTTCTAATAGTTCAGGACACAAATGAAAACAGGCAATTTACATAAATCACACAGTTAACGATTCTCCATCGTCCAGCAGCCATTTTCGCCACGCAATTCAAAATGCTGGAGTGTAGAATTCTTTCAGTGAAATTGAAAATTGTAATCATGCTTTCCAGCTTTAGAAAGAAAGGAAAAGAACCCATCC
>NC_134893.1:3358216-3360716 GCF_041734735.1 Babylonia areolata
CCCCTCCCCCCATCTCTCTCTCTCTCTCTCTCTCTCTCTCTCTCTCTTTCTCTTCCAGAAATACAAGTTCATAATGATACATTGCTGATGCTATATTAGTAATGTATCATTATTATGATCATCCTCATAATCGTCTTCATCGTCGTCATCGTCATCATTGATCGTGTGAAAAAGAAACAATAATGATGATGAATAGTAAGAAGAAGTCTTCATCGTCGTCATCATCATCATCATAATTAGTTTTAAAAAGAAACAACGACGATGATGATGATGATGATGACGAATAGAAAGAAGGAGAAGAAGGAGGAAGAGGAGAAGAAGAAGAAGAAGAAGTAGTAGTAGTAGTAGTAGTAGTGCCATTTCAGTAGTGCTCTAAGCCCGTTTTTATTGACGGACACCATCTTGCTGTCTGCTTTTCTTCCAGATCAAAGTTCAGGTGTGTGTCCAGTTCTTCAAGGTGGGAGAAATCGACACGCTTAAGGAGCAGTACACTGCTGACGTCATCGTCAGGGCCAGGTGGCGCGAGCCCTCCTTGGACGGACAGCTACAAGAGGTGTGTGTGTGTGTGTGTGTGTGTGTGTGTGTGTGTGTGTGTGTGTGTGTGTGTGTGTGTGTGTGTGTGTGTGTGTGTGTGTGTGTGTGTGTGTGTGTGTGGAGACAGAGAGAGAGAGAAGTCGTTGTAGTGGTAGTCGTAGTAGTAGTAGTAGCTGTTGTTGTTCTTGTTCTTGTTCTTGTTGTGCTTACATTCAGAGTCTTTTCACATATTCTTGTATATGCCAGATGGGAGAGCGTTTGCGCGTGTGTGCGTTTATGCACGAGCACGTGCATGCACTCGTGTGAATGGATGGTGGTGGTGGTGGTGGGAGTACGTCTGCCAGTCTGTGTTTTCATCTCTTCTGTCTGCCTGCCTATCGACCTGTCTGTCTGTCTGTCTGTCTGTCTGTCTGTCTATCTCTGTCTCTCTCTGTCTCTCTCTCCCTCTATCTCTCTCTCGCCCTCTCACTTATCCTCACCTTCTTTCTTCCGTATATAATGAATACATAAATCGACAAATCATGCCCATCTGTACCCCACCCCCTTCCCTTCACCCCACTTTTTTTTTCTTTTTTTGGGAGGAGGGGGTGGATAAAAGCAAATAACCAAGTTGAACAAAATAGAACATCGCTTTTGGAGGAAGACCAGGATGTCAAAACAACATAAATTTCAAAATTTTAGAATCGTTGGCACCCTGATGTTGTTCTGAGGTGGGGGCGGGGGCGGGGGATGGGGGTGGGGTGTTCTTCTTTTTTCATGTTTATTTATTTTGAGTATTCACTCAGAATAAACCCAAAACAAAAACAAACAGGAAACTGCGTCATTCTGCAGGTTTAATCCTTTTTTTTCCCTAGTTTTGGCGTCCATACAAAATTACTGCTGGACAACTTATGACGTCACGTATCAGAATCCGCGGCCCCCTCATCACCCCTCCCCCCGCGTAGCCTCCTCCCCCCGCCCCCCACACCCCCTCACCCCGCGCTAGCTCCCCCCCTCCCCTCCCCCCCCCTCCCACACACACACTCCCCTCCATCTCCATCCCTACACTACCTCCATTTTCAGATTGTTTCAGACAAAGAGGACTTTCAGGGAGAGGAAAAAACAAAGGAAGCATAAAAAAAATAAATAAATAACCGTTTGATTACATGTCATTCAATCAATATTTACGATATGCATGGGGCTAAGTCATTCCTTCTTCTTTTTCTGTTTTGATATTGTCCATCCCATGTTCCAAGGTTCACAGTTACTCTGATCTCTCCCCCACCCCCACCCCACCCCCACCCTCACCCCAGCTCGCTGCTTTCCTCTCTTTCGTTATGAATGCACGTGCTGACAGAACCAAAAAGATATGCACGGGAACGACGATCCTACAATCCATGTTTGTTATGTTTCTGTTCAGGAGCAGGGAGTGAGGGGGGTGGGGGAAGGGGAGAGGGGAGGGGGAGGGGGAGGGTCATGCCCTCATGGATATGCAATCTCACCGCCTCAGAAAACCCCGTACGTGGAAGGTGACTGCGCAGAATCGCTGGAATAAAAAAAAATGAAAAAGAAATGGAGGAAAGGATAAATAAACGAATAAACGAATGAATAAATAAATTAATGGCAAAAAAAAAAACCCCACACCAAAGCAGAAACTCAAACAACATACAGCGAACAGCGAGGTCGTCATTACACAGGAGAAAAAAATCCCACCCCGCCTTGCTATTGTCTTTCTCTTCGTTGGTATGCATGCCCATCGCTTACCTTGTCAGCCATGTTGGATGGCTGCTGTCAGAAATACCCCGATGAATGATACCGAAAAAAAACAACCAAAAAAAAACCCCGCCAACCAAGGGCAGTGACAGACACCTCTGAGAAGCAGAAGGAGAAGAAGCAGGAGAGAAAGAAAAGAAAAGGCAGAAGGTGATGACAATGGTGGTAATGGTGAAGAAGGAGATGAAGGGAAAAGAAGAAGACGAAGAAGAAG
>NC_134893.1:3373216-3375716 GCF_041734735.1 Babylonia areolata
CTTCCTGAGGCATGTTGTGTGGAAGTGGTTCAGCTTCTTGGCATGTCGTTGGTACACTGTCCAAGTTTCGCAGGCGTACAGTAGTGTGGGGAGAACTACTGCTCTGTAGACCTTTAGCTTGGTCTCAAGACTAATGCCTCTTCTGTTCCAGACATTTGCACTAAGTCTACCAAAAGTTGCACTTGCTCTTGCAATCCTGACGTTCACTTCATCGTCGATGGTCGCATTTCGTGACAATGTGCTGCCAAGGTATGTGAACCGCTCCACCGCACTGAGTCTCTGACCGTTGACTGTGATGTTGGGCTCAACGTAGGGTTTCCCTGGGGCTGGCTGATGGAGAACTTCAGTTTTCCTCGTGCTGATGGTAAGGCCGAAGTTCCTGCTGGCAGTGGCAAACTTGTCAACGCTGAGTTGCATGTCAGCTTCAGATCCAGCGTTGAGGGCACAATCATCAGCAAACAAAAAGTCTCTGATGATGTCTGTCATGACCTTCGTTTTTGCTTGAAGCCTTCTGAGGTTAAACAACTTACCATCTGTTCGGTACTTTAGGCCGATTCCAACATCGCCATCTCTGAAGGCATCAGTAAGCATTGCAGAGAACATGAGGCTGAACAGCGTTGGAGCCAGGACGCAGCCTTGCTTGACACCATTTGTGACAGCAAAAGGAGCAGATGTTTCGCCTTTGTCCTGGACTCGAGCCTGCATGCCTTCATGGAATTGGCTGACCAAGGAAATAAATTTCCGAGGGCATCCGTACTTGGCCATGATCTTCCACAGTCCCTCTCTACTCACGGTGTCGAAGGCCTTAGTGAGGTCGACATAGGTGGAGAACAGATCAGCATTTTGCTCCTGACATTTCTCTTGCAGCTGCCTTGCAGCAAACACCATGTCGGTGGTTCCGCGCTCTTTCCGGAATCCACATTGGCTCTCAGGCAAATGACCTTGGTCAAGGTGTGCTGTGAGGCGGTTTAGTAGGATCCTGGCAAGTATCTTGCCTGCGATGGAGAGCAAGGAAATGCCCCGATGGTTATCACAGGCTTGCCGGTTCCCCTTTCGCTTATACAAGTGAATGATAGATGCATCTTTGAAATCCTGGGGGATCGTCTCTTCTTTCCACATGAGTGAGTACAGCTGATGGAGCTTCTCAGTCAGCACAGTGCCTCCATCCTTGTAGACCTCTGCTGGTATGGAGTCTGAGCCAGGTGCTTTGCCACTGGATAGCAGACGGATTGCTTTCTGGGTCTCAAGAAGTGTTGGCGGATTATCCAGTGCTTCGTTGATGGGGACTTGTGGGAGACGGTCTATGGCTTCATCATTTATGGAGGAAGGGCAATTTAAGACACTGTTGAAGTGCTCAGCCCAGCGTTCGAGAATTTTCTCCTTCTCGGTGATCAAGGTATTCCCATCTGCACTGAGGAGGGGGGATGATCCTGAGGATGTGGGGCCGTAGACTTCTTTTAAGGCATCATAGAACCTCTTCATATCGTGCCTGTCAGCATATCCCTGGATCTCATCAGCTTTGTCACTCAACCACTTATCCTGCATCTGGCGTAACTTTTGCTGAACAGTCCTGCGGATGGCATCGTACACATCCTTTTTTGATGTGGACTTTGGGTTGCTCAGGTAGGCTTGATGCAGACGGCGTTTCTCATCCAGAAGCTGCTTGATTTCATCACAGTTTTCATCAAACCAGTCTTTGTGCTTTCTGGACATGGGTCCCAGGGTCTCTGAAGCTGTACTATAGATCAGCTCACGCAGGGTCCTCCAGTCAGACTCCACATTCTGGTTGTCCAGAGAGGCGGATTCCAGACGATCTTCCAGCAGCTCCACAAAGGACTGTTTGATGGTGATGTTTTTCAGCTTAGCGATGTCGAGCCGTTTTGGAGCCTTCTGGCCTTGGGGGCGTCTCTTGGGCTGGATTCGAATATTCAGCTTCGAGACTACAAGGCGATGGTCTGTCCAACACTCGGCGCCACACATGGTCTTTGTTACACGTACATCTTGCCTATCCCTTTTCCTGACGATGACATAATCGATGAGATGCCAATGCTTTGAGCGAGGGTGCATCCATGACGTCCTGTTACGGGTAGGGAGGCAGAAAACTGTGTTGGTTATCAGCAGTTCGTGCTCTGCACAGGTCTGAAGCAAAAGCAATCCATTTGGGTTGCAGTGGCCCACACCATGCTTTCCAATCACTCCATCCCAGGAGATGTAGTCAGAGCCAACTCTAGCATTGAAGTCCCCAAGAATGATGAGCTTGTCTGCTTTAGGGATAGCAGCAATGACAGAGTGAAGGTCCTCGTAGAACTTCGCCTTCACTTCATCCGGGTTGGTCATGGTTGGGGCGTAGGCACTGACAATGGTGAGGTGCTTCTGGCCAGATGCCAGTGGGAGCTTCATGGTCATAAGCCTATCGTTGACTCCCTTTGGGATTCCAGCTAGCTTGCTGACAAGTGCTGTTTTTACTGCAAAACCAACGCCAGCCTCACGTCGCTCTTCG
>NC_134893.1:3383216-3395716 GCF_041734735.1 Babylonia areolata
ATAGCAACATCGTCATCATCATCGTCTTCCTCCTGCTCTTTCGTCGTCATCAATATAAACAAAATAGTCTCAAAGTCTGTGGCCTTTCATGCCCTGCTCACATGGTGACCTCAGTTTCGATACCCCTCCACTTCCGTGCTTGGGGTGAGTCCTGTCAATGTCGTCAGTGTCGGCAGATTCATGGGGGGGCTGTTGTTTGAGGGACGTGGTGGCGGTCTCCACTCTGGGAGGGACGCTCACTCAGTCTGGCTCCGCGACTAAGCCATTATTGTCGTTAGTAGGGGGCTTAGTAGGTGGTGTCCTAAATACGTTAAAACAGAACAGGCACCACTGAACACCACCGAAGTGACTCAGCAGCAGTGCAGGGTCTCCTCTGGTGTGTGGCCTCCTGGCGACCTAACATCGATGGTTCCCTGTGGACTGCCGACGCTGGAACTGCGACGGACGAACCCGGGTGTGGCTGTGTATGGGGGAATCTAAATGAGCGGCGTGGGAGTAATGCCACTGAAACGGTGCAGATGATGGGGCAGCAAAAAAAAAAAAAAAAAAAAAAAAAAAAAAAGGTGGGGTTAACACAAATGAGACAGATTGATTAAGTAGTTAATAAACTTTTTTTTTCTAATATCAATAAACGAAGTGGTGTCAAAGAAATGTTTTGTCATTGTCATGAAGATGTTTCGTGCGCGCTGTCTGCGTGCTGCATGTGTCGAATAATCTGTCTCCTATCCATACTTTCCCATTTACATCTTCTTCTCAAGTCTTGTGGTGTGGACAAAGAGATTGGGATGACGGTTGCTTCAGCTCGTTGGCCGTTGTTTCAGGAAGAACACTTTTCGTGGGCTGACTCTTCCACTGCTTCAATGAGCTGAGTGCCAATCGATCCCTAATTCAGAGGGTTGTCAGAGTCTGTTGCCCCCCACCTCCACCCCCACCCCCCCACCCCCTTCCCCCACCCTCCAGATAAAACACCCAACCCTAACCCTACCCCCATCCCCTCCCAACCACCATAAAAAATCCATCTCTTAAATTGTGTGCTCTCTCAGCAAATCCACTCACCCACCCACCACCACCTTCCCACCGCCCCTTGCACCCAGAGAAAAAGAAACAACTTTCTATGACGCGATTTGCTTGTGGTGGTATGTAACTATGTTAGATTGGTCCCCTTTCCGTTCCCACTGTCAAAGAACGTGGTATGGTGATTCCCTTGGGTGTCGACAATAAACCCGACTGTGAATATCCACATAGTTTAGTCCTGGTTGTTTGGGCAGTAGCGTTGGGAATCATATCCCTACCATTAGTGAAAATATCTAAGCTGTAGGAATGTCCTCTTTTCTTGCAGTCACGTTGTTTGTGCTATCTTCACTCCCATTCATCTTCCCCCAGCCTTTCTTTTCTTCTCTTCCTGTCGTCGTAGTCTCTTCGTTTCTGTCTTCATGATTCATTTACCAGTGTGTGTGTCCACCCCCACCCCCTCCCCCGCCACACTCCCCCTCCCCACCTCCCCACCCCCTTCGCCAGAGTTGACTTGCGGAAGACATGTCGCATGTACAGAATAAACGATGGGCTGAGAACGTCAAAGAATGGACCGGGAAAACCATTTGCAGAAAGCCATGCTTTGACACACAAGGGATAGCCCTGGAGGAATCTGGTGAACAGTTCTTCTGTGCGGCGTGCCCCAGTAACTCTTCACAGAGAATGAAAGAAGAAGAACCACCACCACCACCCCGGCCTTCCTACCCACCCCTCCTCCAGCCTTCCCTCCATCGTCCACCACCTCCCACGCTGCCCCCACCCCACTCCACCCCCACCCCCTCCCCCACCCTCCCACCCCAAAAAAATCATGTTTGCAGCCACTAGGAAGCCGACCAGACTTCTTTATTCTGATGTGTCAGTAACTGGTGAGGTTGTAACTTTCCGTGAGGGTTATCGCTGCCGGCATATCCTCCACTATTGATGGCCAGCATGGCATTTACACTTTCTTAGATATATGCATTGGTTGGTTTTGTTGTTGTTGTTGTTGTGTGTGTGTGTGGTGCAGAAATATTGGGTTATGAAAATGTAGATATACTCGTACTTGAAAAATCATAATTGAAATTTTCGAAGTAGTAATCATAAGCTGGAAATAGAAACAGGGAGACACAAATGCATACCACGAGAGTTACGACTTTGTAAGGTTTGTAAAATGTCTGTGATTGGGGATGAATTTCATTTTATAATGGAATGTCCCAATTATGATCAGTTACGAAATGGATATGTTAAAAAAATATTTGTCTCCAAAATCGGTTTTTAATTTTTGTAACATGCTCAAAGGGGGCAAAAAAAGTCATTTTAGCTGTAAGTAAGTTGATTAGATTTGCAAATGTTGCCTAGCTACACTTTTGGAGTTAAAAGACATTTGTGTTTTCTCAACTGCTATGTGACATTATTGTGTATTTGGAAATGTTTGTTCTGGGCATGAAAAGATTATTTTGTAATCGTCCATACTCCAATAGGAGTGAAACGTGTGTGTGTGTGTGTGTGTGTGTGTGTGTGTGTGTGTGTGTGTGTGTGTGTGTGTGTGTGTGTGTGTCTGTGTGTGTGTGTGTGTGTGTTCAGGAAGTGATAAATTATGCGGATAGGTCTGGCAGCCTCCAGTGCATTCTGTATTATTTGCTATGACAGAGTCTAACAGTGCAGTGAAATACGTCAATGGATTGGAAGTTATGTGTCTGCTGGGTTTTTTTTTTGTTTTTTTTTGTTTGTTTGTTTTTTTTTGGGGGGGGGTTGTTTTTTTTGGGGGGGGGTTTGGTGGGGGGGGTGTTGTTTTTTTTGGGGGAGGGGGGTCATCTGTGGGTTTTTTTTGGTCTTTGCCATGGGGTTTGATTCGTGGACGGTTTTATCTGATTTCTCATTTGCTTTCAGACGTCGTGATAGTCTCTACGGTCGACCGGGCTACAAACAACACGAGTTCGAATCTGAGACAGCCAAGGTTTTTTTGTTGTTTTTTGTTTTTGTTTTTGTTTTTTCTTAATTGGCATCTTCGTTAAACAACCCTCCCCACCACCCACCTCCCCCTCTCCCTCATCACCTCCAGTCTTTATGTGCTGTCATTCTAGGCGATGTTAGTGATATGTTAATTAATCACCTCCAATCTCTATGTGCTGTTATTCTAGGCGATGGTAGTGATATGTTAATTAGTCTCCCTTTTCCCCACTTTTCTGGGATGATCCATGGACAGAGATCACCTGATGTGGATGTTTATTTTAAACCCTCTTTTTTGTTGGGGGGTTTGTTCTCGCTTTTTTTTATTTGTTTGTTTGTTTGGTTGGTTGGTTTTTTGATTGTTTGTTTTTGTTTGTTTTTTGCTTGTTTTTTTCTTGTTTGTTTGTTTGTTGTTTTTTAACAAACTAAAAAATAAAAAAAATAAAAAGTTGTTTTCTTCTTCTTCATGGGCTGCAACCCCTCACGTCCACTCGTATGCACGAGTGGGCTTACATATATATATATATATATATATATATTTTTTTTTTTACGTGTATGACCGTTTTGCCCCCGCCATATAGGCTGTTTTCGGGGGCGGGGTATGGGTGGGCAGAGGTTGTGTCCATTGTGGCTGACTCAGCAGTGGTTATTATCTCATGAACAGGTGTCTAGACGATTGCGGTGAATCCCCGGGACTGTTGTTGAGTCTCCCCAGTGGCGCTTTCCGTCTCAAGAATTTTGCCGGTTCTGTCTCAGCCGTGGATGTTGTTTCGGTGGGCATGAAGTCGTGGGCGATTGCCTCTGAAGTGAATGTCTTGCGTTAGTTGTCTGAAGAGCAGGGGTTTTTGTTTTTGTTTCTTCTTCTTCGTCTTCTTTTCTTCTTGTTGTTTTTTTATTTTATTAAATTGGATACAGTCATGGAGGTGGGGGCTGTATTATGTTGCCATTTTCGTTTGATACATACAGCACGATGGGGTCAGTCAACACCTGTGCTTTTCATCAACACCACCACCACCCTCCACCTTGCCCTACCCCCCTCATCCGCCTTCCTACACACACCTTTTTTTTCTTGGGTGTTTTCTTCTTCTTCTTCTTCTTCTTCTTCTTCTTCTTCCTGTGTTTCTACATTTTGCTGTTATATCAAGTCTTAAAGTCTTCTGGAAGGAAAGGAATCTCAATGATTTGCTGTTCGTCTTCTCTTTTGATTGCTTGGTACGTTCATTGGACATCATTTGTTTTGATTTGTGTACCGGCTGGTGTGTGGGAGGGTAGGCAGTGAGGGGAGGGGAGGTATTCTTCTTATGTCGAGATGTAGACTTAGGTTTTCAATTTTCCCTTTTGATTTGCATTATTCTGACGTGCTTTCATCATTCATCTAAGTTCCTGGACTGACTGGATTTTAAATGACTTGAACAAAAATTTACCGAACCTTTGAAATTTAGAACCCTTTCACTGCCAAGCTCGCATTTATGCAGCAGCTAGGTAGAGGAGTCATGTCACTGAAGGGTGACCAGATCATGGGTCTCTTATCCATGAACCTACTGCTCTTAATGTTCGGTGATAGGATAGGCCATATTTTCTACATATCACAGGAGGAATCCCCAGCTATTCTTAGACTGCATATTTTCTGTGTTTGTAGCACAAGTGAATTGTGCACTTTAAATTGACTGGCGGTGAAAGAGTTAATTGTGGGTTATGTTTTCGGTTTTCTCTTTTAATTTACATTATACTGACGTGTTTTCTTCATTGATTTCAGCTCCTGGACTGACTGGATTTTAAATGACTTGAACAAAACTGGTGCCGAACCTTTTTTTAGAAGTTGTGTTCCTTTTTTCTCTTTCTTTTTTTTTTCTTCTTCTTTTTTTTTTTACGCGGGCAGTAACTTACATTGGCCTACAAAGTTAACAGAACCAGTCAGACAGGGTGTCGCTATGCTTTTCCTTACTCAGTATTCCCAGTCCCCCTGGGGGAGAGAAAAAAAGAGAGATGGATATTTGGTGTTGCTGGCTTTGCTTGTGTCGTCTTTGTCAGGATGCTCAGGGCAGAGGGCGCGCCGACAGTCAAGGCAGACAACTCTTGATGTTCTTCGGATCTGTCTGGTGGGGACAGAGATCACTCGTGTGGTCCCGTTTGTTGCATCCAGTATTTCTTTTTTATTTTCTTGTTCCTTTTTTTTTAAGGTAGTAAGCAAAACTTGTATAGGTTATGTTTCTTTCATATGCTTCGGTTGCTGTCATCAGTCATGTCATGCTCCACTTCATTTTCTTTTTTTCCAATCCATCCTCTTTCCTCATCTCTCTCTCTCTCTCTCTCTCTCTCTCTCTCTCTCTCTCTCTCTTTCATTCTCTCTCTCTATCGTCTCTTTGACTTCTTGGAACAGAGAAATACTTGGATGCTTTATGGGTGAACACATATTGCAACACACTCGCTCACTTCAGGATGACGGTGGATATCACAAGTTAATGTTCACAGATATTGTTATTCAAGGAAACCAGATGGCAGTAAATGTCCATTTTGTAGTAACATAACACACTTGAAACCGAAATTCACTTTATTGGTTTAGTGCGCAAAGTATGACGATTTGAGATCTAACTTCTTCCAGGATGTTGTCTATTTCCAAAATCATAATCTTGATTATGTTTATGAGAATTTCAGAGGAGAGTGCGGGTGATTTTGCTATGTTTCTATTTCATGCCTTTAAGGTCAGATCTCAGATTTTGAATGCAGACCAAAATCTACAAAACAGAGGTGAAGCAGCGTATCAAGTATCACGGAGCAACTCTTTCCATGAATATGCTAATTATGTGCGGTATTTTACTGTGGTATTTTCCATTACGTAGTTAGTGCCGAATAGGACTGTGGCCTATCCTGCACACTGGTGTCAGTGTCAGTGCCTCTTTCGTCTCACTGACGAGAAAGCTAGCAGTATATGTGCATGAAGCATTAGCCTTACGGCATAGCTGTGTTGATAATATGAACTAGAATGAAACTGATATTATTTGAGAAGCTTTGTATATATTATCACTCCCATTGTAATGGGCCAGAGGTCTTTGCAATTAGATCATTCTGGGGTTTTAGTTCTGAGTACTCTCTCTCTCTCTCTCTCTCTCTCTCTCTCTCTCTCTCTCTCTCTCTCTCTCTCTCTCTTTCTGTGTTATATTTGAGGTCTATATCAACTCTCTGTCTGTCTTTGTCTCTGTCTCTGTCTCTGTCTGTCTGTCTGTCTGTCTGTCTCTCTCTCTCTCTCTCTCTCTCTCTCTCTCTCTCTCTCTCATCCCCCTGTCTCTATAACCACTCATTATTTACTCATAACCTGCGTCCTATTTACTTTTCATCACATTTCTTTCGTGTTCTTCTGTTATACTGGACTCGTGTTTCTTTGATATGTATGTATCCATTGTTGGTCGTCACGCTTTCTTTTTAAGTCTGATTCAAAAGCTTCTGGAAGAAATACCACTATGCCGGTTGAACAATAATTGGCTTCTAAACCATCGTTTTGGCTTAAACTTTCACCTTGTACTTCTGTTTGATTCATCTGTGCTCTGCTCCCATATTTTCCTTTTTTTCTTTTCTTTTTTTATCTAAAAGTTTATATTTTCGTGTTTTCAGGTCTGGTCTTTGCTATGGGCTGATCAACTGTAATAATAAACAAAACAAAAAAACAAAACAAAACAAAAAAACCCTGGACGTAATGAAGATAAACTGCCGAACTTTTTAAACTTTTTTTTTTCTTTTTTACGCGTGCAGTAACTTACACATTGTCCCACAAAGTAAACAAAACCAGACCGACAGGGTGTCGCCAGTGCTTTTCTTTTCCCTGTGTCTCTGATCCCCTGGGGAGGAAAATAAAGATGGATGGTTTCGGGGTCTGGCTGGCTGGGCTGGCTGGCTGGCTGGCTTGTGTCGTCTTTGTGAGGATGCTCATGACAGATGGCGCGCCAACACTCAGGGTAAGACAACTCTTGATGGTCTTCCGGTCTGTCTGGTGGAGACAAGAGACCTCTGTTTGCTCGGTTTTCTGCACTCAGTATTCCTCCCCACCCCACCCCACCCCCCTTATATATATATATATATATATATATATATATAGTTTTGTACAAAAATGAAAGAAATCAGTGAGAGTCGTGTTTCTTTGATAATTGCGATTGTCGTCAGCCCTCTTCCTATCTCTGTCTGTGGCGTGTCTGTCTCTCCGTCTGTCTCTATGCCTGTCTGTCTGTCTGTCTGTCTGTCTCTCTTATCCTTTTGCATACACATACTCTGTCTCTGTAACTATTCATTTATCACGGCCTGGGTCCTTTTCCTGTTTCGTCGTTCACTTTCATGTTCTTCTGTTTATTGAAATCATGTTTCTTTGATATCTAGGGTTGCTGCTCTCCTCCTTTCTTCTTCTTCTTCTTCGTCGTCTTTTGCCCCCCCCCCTGCCCCCTTTCCGTACCCCCACCCTCCCCTTTCCCCGCTCCCCGCTTCACTCTCTCTGTGTGTCTCATTCTCTCTCTGTCTCTCTCCGGCTCTATCTCTGTCTCTCTTTCCTTTTCAACTCTGTCTTTGTCTCTACCGCCATCAGTCAATGCCTGCGTGCCATTTCCTTTCATCATCTTTCTTTCTTTTTTTTTTCTTCTGTTGGATTACACACACAACATATGCAATTGCACCCACGTCACCCCTCGCGTGGAAAGACAGACAGTCGGTAAACTTAGAAACCAATAAATATATACATACATACATACATGCATACATACATACATACATACATATATATATATATATATATATATATATATATATATATATATATATATATATATATATATATATATATATATATATATATATATATATATATGCTAAAGAAACAAACGAACAAGAAATAAAAAGAAAACAACGCACAGTAAGGAAATCTTAGAGAGAACTGAAGGAAAGAAAGAAATGTAAGAAAGAAGGAAGGAAGGAAGATGAATAAAACAATAAAGAGTGGTACCTTCCCCCATACACAAGGGGCACAACTTCAAGTCAGTGCTTGTGTATTAAGAGAGTTGACGCTCTTCTTTATTCTTTTAATCATACACTCTCCTTGCCCCATTGTTTTTTTCATTTCGAAGGAAGGATGGAAGGAAGAAAGAACGGAAGAGAGGAGGGATAGCGAAACGGAAGGATGGAATGATTGTAGGAAGAAACAAAAGAAGAAAGAGGTGACTGAAAGAGAAAAGGAATGAAGGAAGGAAAGAAAGAATGGTGGGAGGAAGAAATAAAGGAAGGACGGACGGGATGAAGGAAGAAGAAAAGGAAGGAAGGACAGGCGGAATAGAGGAAGGAAGCCAGGGAGGAAGGAAGGAAGGAAGCCAGGGAGGAAGGAAGGAAGGAAGGAAAGACAGGCGGAATGAAGGAAGGAAGGAAGCCAGGAAGGAAGGAAGGAAGGAAGCCAGGGAGGAAGGAAGGAAGGAAGGAAGGAAAGACAGGCGGAATGACGGAAGGGAGAAAGCCAGGAGGGAGGAAGAAGGAGGAAGGACGCCAGGGAGGAAGCAAAGAAGGACGCCAGGGAGGAAGCAAAGAAGGAAGGACGCCAGGGAGGAAGCAAGAGGAAGGAAGGACGCCAGGGAGGAAGCAAAGAAGGAAGGAAGGACGCCAGGGAGGAAGCAAAGAAGGAAGGATGGACGCCAGGGAGGAAGCAAAGAAGGAGGAAGGACGCCAGGGAGGAAGCAAAGAAGGAAGGACGCCAGGGAGGAAGCAAAGAAGGAAGGAAGGACGCCAGGGAGGAAGAAAAGAAGGAAGGAAGGACGCCAGGGAGGAAGCAAAGAAGGAAGGAAGGACGCCAGGGAGGAAGCAAAGAAGGAAGGACGCCAGGAAGGAAGGAAGGAAGGACGCCAGGAAGGAAGGACGCCAGGGAGGAAGCAAAGAAGGAAGGAAGGACGCCAGGAAGGAAGGAAGGAAGGACGCCAGGAAGGAAGGAGAGGAAGCCAGGGAGGGAGGAAGGAAGCCAGGGAGGAAGCCAGGGAGGAAGGAAGGAAGTAAGGAAGGAAGGAATCCAAGGAGGAAGGAAGGAAGCCAGGGAGGAAGGAAAGAAGGAAGGAAGGACGCCAGGGAGGAAGGAAGGAAGGACGCCAGGGAGGAAGGAATGAAGGAAGGAAGGACGCCAGGGAGGAAGGAAGGAAGGACGCCAGGGAGGAAGGAATGAAGGAAGGAAGGACGCCAGGGAGGAAGGAAGGAAACCAGGAAGGAAGGAAGGAAGGAAGGACAGACGGAAGGAAGGAAGGAAAGAAGCCAGGGAGGAAGCCAGGGAGGGAGGAAGGAAGCCAGGGAGGAAGCCAGGGAGGAAGGAAGGAAGTAAGGAAGGAAGGAATCCAAGGAGGAAGGAAGGAAGCCAGGGAGGAAGGAAAGAAGGAAGGAAGGACGCCAGGGAGGAAGGAAGGAAGGACGCCAGGGAGGAAGGAATGAAGGAAGGAAGGACGCCAGGGAGGAAGGAAGGAAGGACGCCAGGGAGGAAGGAAAGAAGGAAGGAAGGAAGCCAGGGAGGAAGGAAGGAAGGAAGGAAGGAAGGAAAGACAGGAGGAAGCAAAGAAGGAAGGACGCCAAGAAGGAAGGAAGGAAGGAAGGACGCCAGGGAGGAAGCAAAGAAGGAAGGAAGGACGCCAGGGAGGAAGCAAAGAAGGAAGGAAGGATGCCAGGGAGGAAGCAAAGAAGGAAGGAAGGAAGGAAACAGAAGAGACCAACACACAGACAGGTGTGGCGACAGACAGGAAGGGAGATAAAAGAAACGGATTACTCACCCTGCACACCCCACCCTCGCTCGCTCTCTCTCTCCCCATCACCCCCTCTCTCTCTCTTTCTCTCTCTCTCTGTTTCTCTTTTCCCCTGTCTCTGTTCTGTCTGTCTGTATTGCTTTCTTTCACACACACACACACACACACACACACACACACACACACACACACAATCATTCACTCACTCACTAGCACTTATACTGGTACTAACACACACGCATGCACGCACGCACACACACACAGGCTGAAAGACAGATCAACTCTGAAGCTTGCAAATTGAAGTTGTGATCTGATTTCTTCGGAATCTCCTCGCGTTACCGCTACATCCTTTTCTTGGAAACCTAACGCCTGGAGTCCGAAGACCGAGTTAACTCTCTCCATACGAACGGCGAAAGAGACGATGTTAACAGCGTTTCACCCCAATTACCATCATCAAAATATTGCAAGCGGAAGGCTCTTATACTGAAGACGTGAATGTTGACAAAGAATACCACAATTCTGACGACGACGGAAGCTAAAGCTTGGGTCATTCAGACACCCACTGGACATCCGAGGGGTCTGTGTAGAAGAGAAGAGAGGACTGGCCGTACTGAGTGAGTTAACCTCATCGGATCTGTGAATCCCGGTGTAGCTGGAGAATCTTACCCCCTCGAGAAAAAGAGATACTCCGGACCAAAATCGAACATGAAATCGGAGTGGGTCTAGCATCGTGACTGTCTCAGTGACTTAGCGAACTGGAAGCCGGCTTATCTGTTAATCCCTTCTTTCTTGTGAATTTGTTTATGGAACGATGAAAATTTGTGTCCTACTCTGGGTGAGACAGTCTTTTTATGTCGCCTGTTTATCAGTTAACGTGTCAAACAATTTCACTTTCAGAGAAAATAAGGAATCCTTGTTTCTTGTTTTATAAGAATACTATGTTTGTAAGTTACATTTGTTTTCTTTTCGCGTGTTTCGTTCATATTGTTCCCCCCTCCCCTTTCCACACACACACACACACACAGATATATATATATATATATATATATATATATATATATATGTGTGTGTGTGTGTGTGTGTGTGTGTGTGTGTGTGTGTGTGTGTGTGTGTGTGGTGTGTGTGTGTGTGTGTGTGTGTGTGTGTGTGTGTGTGTGTTTGTGTGTGTGTTAAAAATGTCCATGTGTTACCAAAAAAAATTAATGTTTTTTGGGGTTTTTTTTGTTGATGTCAAAAGTCAATCGGTTTCCGAGAGACTTAAACGGAATGTAGTTGAGGAGGCTTGGTTCCAGGTTTCACTCCATGAATGGGGTTGATTAAGATGGCGTCAAAAGAAAAGAAAAAACTCGGTTTCTGGGAGATTCACTTCGGGCACTGCCGTAGGAGGGAACTTTACTTCTAGTCTTCACTCCATGAGGGGCGTTCACAGAGTCTAGCTCCACGAAAAGCAGTTGTTATCATTGTCGTCAGTGGTGTAAGGGTGGAGGGAGGTGGGGGGTGGGAGGGTAGGTTCTGCTTTCCACTGTGCTGGGTGTCTGGGTGGTCTCAGGACGACCTGTGATATTCGTCGCTTTCTGTGCTGTGACTGTTGTAAGTCCTGCAACAGGGACGGAAACCAGCCAGCGTGTAGCCCAGAGTATGGACAAGTTAGGATGGGCGAAATGATAGCAATACCACAGACAAATGACAAGGCAGCAGAAATAAATGAATGAATCAATGATAAGTTAAAGAAATAGATAATGAATAATACAGTAAATAGATACTAATGAGTCAACGCTAAATAAACACTAAATAAATGGATGAATAGCAGAAGGGAAGAGGGGTTGACGAATTCCGCATTGAGCAGATATTGACAATGCTTTCTTCTACAGATATTGACAATGCTTTCTTCTACAGATATTGATCTACAGATATTGACGATGCTTTCTTCTACAGATATTGATCTACAGATATTGACGATGCTTTCTTCTACAGATATTGACAATGCTTTCTTCTACAGATATTGATCTACAGATATTGACGATGCTTTCTTCTACAGATACTGACAATGCTTTCTTCTACAGATATTGATCTACAGATATTGACGATGCTTTCTTCTACAGATATTGACAATGCTTTCTTCTACAGAGAAAGAGTTGTGTTTTTTTTCATGAGCATAAAACCAAGTTTGTTTGTTTGCTTGTTGCTGTTATTTTGTTTGTTTGTTGTTGTTTGTTTGTGCGTGTGTGTGTGCGCGTATGTTTGTGTGTGTGTGTGTGTGTGTGTGTGTGCGTGTGTTGTTGTCGTTGTTGTTGTTTTGGGGGGAATGCTTTTTGGATGATTGGTTGTTGTTTTTGTCGTTGTCGGGTGGTATGTGCTTTTTTGTGCAAAATATAAGTTATTCTTATATAACTACTGTATTGATGCCCCCCCCCTCCCCGACTTTGCCCTTGCCAATTGAGACTTTGTTATGAATAAATCGAAATGAAAATACTTCGTCAAGGCTGGTACTTATTCAAAATCTTACCTGTACTCTATTTAGTTTATCTTTTGTGTTTGTGTTTGTGCAGGATCTGACCATTACTGTGGCCAGCGAGTTTCCTGCCACCGAAGTTGAGCTCATCGAAGATTCCGATAACCGTCACATGGTCAATAAACAAAGCTTCGTGGATGAGCAGGAATGGCATCTCTACTGTCATACTGAGTGCACCAAGTGGGAGCTAAAAATAGACCCTGTCGACGACGCGGCCAAACGTTCGGCAATTTCCGTGAAGTGTCGGGCGGCTCGGCGACCGGGTTACTTCGTGTGGAATATATTCA
>NC_134893.1:3400716-3405716 GCF_041734735.1 Babylonia areolata
CAGAGAGAGAGAGAAAGAGAGAGAGAGAGAGAGAGAGAGAGAGAGAGAGAATGTGTTCGTTCGTTCTTTAGTTTAGCGTCTTTTTACTATCAGTGATATTAGACGATTAAAAAAATTAAAAAGTGGAAGGGGGAGGGCGGCGAGGGAAGAGGAAAACAGAAAAGGCAGAAAACTACCCCCAAAAATGCATAACTGACATGCAATTACATTTAATACTAACAATTCATTATGATAATAATAATCAGAAACCATTAACACAATTCTGAAGTACATTAAAGGAATGTAGAAATAGGGCTATGAACTAATTAATGCCTGAGAAAATTCGACCATAAGAACCTCGTCAGAAATAACTTTTCCAAAATCATCTGCAGAATATTTATTCTCTTTGAAATACTTGGGCAAGAAGGTACGTAACTGCTGACAGTGAAACAAACAATGATGCAAGCTGAACTGCTTACCACATTAACATTTTTACTGTACTTTGTCTTCAGCGCATCAAATTTTGTATGGAAGAAAGTAGAGGCAATTAATCTTGTATAGCAAGCTGATGGATTCGGTATCTTTTCTTTAATAATATTCTCGGGGAATAATGTCCCTTTATGTTTTAAAAACTTTTCCTTCCATCGGTTATGAAATCGACCCCATGCTGATATTTCTAACAAAGTGTATGCCTCTTTTTCGGAAAGACAAACTTGTATTTTTGTCGATTTTTCTTAATCTTGTGCTCCTCTTTTAGCTGCTTTATCAGCAGGTTCATTGCCATGAATGCCCACATGAGAAGGCACCCAACAAAAACTTACCTCAGTCCCTTTAATCCTCAAACAATTAACCAAATGATTCGCCTCAATAACTAAGTCAGGTCTTGTTTCAAGGCTAAATAATTCTAGAGCATAAAGTACTGATTTGGAATCAACAGAGAGAGAGAGAGAGAGAGAGAGAGAGAGAGAATGTGTGTATGTGTGTGCGTGTGTGTGTGTGTGTGTGAGAGAGAGAGAGGGAGAGAGACAGAGACAGACAGACAGACAGAGAGAGTAGCTAACGCTGGCCTTACGAAATGTAATTTACAGCAAATACACAGGATTCCTTTTCGGCAAAGCAAAACAACATTACCTTTCATAAACTATGGGCCCTGTTAGCAAACGTTTACATCTCTGCTTTAGAGCATTTTCCATAATTACGCACTTTCTTTTTCTCCACATAGCGAACAACACGTCTCTTTTCTTTGCACTTTCTTTTTCTCCACATAGCGAACAACACGTCTCTTTTCTTTGCACTTTCTTTTTCTCCACATAGCGAACAACACGTCTCTTTTCTTTGCACTTTCTTTTTCTCCACATAGCAAACAACACAGCGACGTCTCTTTTCTTTGCACTTTCTTTTTCTCCACATAGCGAACAACACGTCTCTTTTCTTTGCACTTTCTTTTTCTCCACATAGCAAACAACACAGCGACGTCTCTTTTCTTTGCACTTTCTTTTTCTCCACATAGCAAACAACACAGCGACGTCTCTTTTCTTTGCACTTTCTTTTTCTCCACATAGCGAACAACACAGCGACGTCTCTTTTCTTTGCACTTTCTTTTTCTCCACATAGCAAACAACACAGCGACGTCTCTTTTCTTTGCACTTTCTTTTTCTCCACATAGCAAACAACATAGCAGCGACGTCTCTTTTCTTTGCACTTTCTTTTTCTCCACATAGCGAACAACACAACAGCGACGTCTCTTTTCTTTGCACTTTCTTTTCCTCCTCATAGCGAACAACACAGCGACGTCTCTTTTCTTTGCACTTTCTTTTTCTCCACATAGCGAACAACACGTCTCTTTTCTTTGCACTTTCTTTTTCTCCACATAGCAAACAACATAGCAGCGACGTCTCTTTTCTTTGCACTTTCTTTTTCTCCACATAGCGAACAACACGTCTCTTTTCTTTGCACTTTCTTTTTCTCCACATAGCGAACAACACAGCGACGTCTCTTTTCTTTGCACTTTCTTTTTCTCCACATAGCGAACAACACAACAGCGACGTCTCTTTTCTTTGCACTTTCTTTTTCTCCACATAACGAACAACACAGCGACGTCTCTTTTCTTTGCACTTTCTTTTTCTTCACATAGCGAACAACATAGCGACGTCTCTTTTCTTTGCACTTTCTTTTTCTCCACATAGCGAACAACACAACAGCGACGTCTCTTTTCTTTGCACTTTCTTTTTCTTCACATATCGAACAACACAGCGACGTCTCTTTTCTTTGCACTTTCTTTTTCTCCACATAGCGAACAACACGTCTCTTTTCTTTGCACTTTCTTTTTCTCCACATAGCGAACAACACGTCTCTTTTCTTTGCACTTTCTTTTTCTCCACATAGCGAACAACACGTCTATTTTCTTTGCACTTTCTTTTTCTCCACATAGCGAACAACACGTCTCTTTTCTTTGCACTTTCTTTTTCTCCTCATAGCAAACAACACAACAGCGACGTCTCTTTTCTTTGCACTTTCTTTTTCTCCACATAGCAAACAACACAACAGCGACGTCTCTTTTCTTTGCACTTTCTTTTTCTCCACATAACGAACAACACGTCTCTTTTCTTTGCACTTTCTTTTTCTCCTCATAGCAAACAACACAACAGCGACGTCTCTTTTCTTTGCACTTTCTTTTTCTCCACATAGCAAACAACACAACAGCGACGTCTCTTTTCTTTGCACTTTCTTTTCCTCCTCATAGCGAACAACACAGCGACGTCTCTTTTCTTTGCACTTTCTTTTTCTTCACATAGCGAACAACATAGCGACGTCTCTTTTCTTTGCACTTTCTTTTTCTCCACATAGCAAACAACACAACAGCGACGTCTCTTTTCTTTGCACTTTCTTTTTCTTCACATATCGAACAACACAGCGACGTCTCTTTTCTTTGCACTTTCTTTTTCTCCACATAGCGAACAACACGTCTCTTTTCTTTGCACTTTCTTTTTCTCCACATAGCGAACAACACGTCTCTTTTCTTTGCACTTTCTTTTTCTCCACATAGCGAACAACACGTCTCTTTTCTTTGCACTTTCTTTTTCTCCTCATAGCAAACAACACAACAGCGACGTCTCTTTTCTTTGCACTTTCTTTTTCTCCACATAGCAAACAACACAACAGCGACGTCTCTTTTCTTTGCACTTTCTTTTTCTCCACATAACGAACAACACGTCTCTTTTCTTTGCACTTTCTTTTTCTCCTCATAGCAAACAACACAACAGCGACGTCTCTTTTCTTTGCACTTTCTTTTTCTCCACATAGCAAACAACACAACAGCGACGTCTCTTTTCTTTGCACTTTCTTTTCCTCCTCATAGCGAACAACACAGCGACGTCTCTTTTCTTTGCACTTTCTTTTTCTCCACATAGCAAACAACACGTCTCTTTTCTTTGCACTTTCTTTTTCTCCACATAGCAAACAACACAACAGCGACGTCACTTTCTTTTTCTCCACATAGCAAACAACACAACAGCGACGTCACTTTCTTTTTCTCCACATAGCAAACAACACAACAGCGACGTCACTTTCTTTTTCTCCACATAGCAAACAACACAACAGCGACGTCACTTTCTTTTTCTCCACATAGCAAACAACACAACAGCGACGTCACTTTCTTTTTCTCCACACAGCAAACAACACAACAGCGACGTCACTTTCTTTTTCTCCACACAGCAAACAACACAACAGCGACGTCACTTTCTTTTTCTCCACATAGCAAACAACACAACAGCGACGTCACTTTCTTTTTCTCCACATAGCAAACAACACAACAGCGACGTCACTTTCTTTTTCTCCACATAGCAAACAACACAACAGCGACGTCACTTTCTTTTTCTCCACACAGCAAACAACACAACAGCGACGTCACTTTCTTTTTCTCCACATAGCAAACAACACAACAGCGACGTCACTTTCTTTTTCTCCACATAGCAAACAACACAACAGCGACGTCACTTTCTTTTTCTCCACACAGCAAACAACACAACAGCGACGTCACTTTCTTTTTCTCCACATAGCAAACAACACAACAGCGACGTCACTTTCTTTTTCTCCACATAGCAAACAACACAGCAGCGACGTCACTTTCTTTTTCTCCACACAGCAAACAACACAGCAGCGACGTCACTTTCTTTTTCTCCACACAGCAAACAACACAACAGCGACGTCACTTTCTTTTTCTCCACACAGCAAACAACACAACAGCGACGTCACTTTCTTTTTCTCCACACAGCAAACAACACAACAGCGACGTCACTTTCTTTTTCTCCACACAGCAAACAACACAACAGCGACGTCACTTTCTTTTTCTCCACATAGCAAACAACACAACAGCGACGTCACTTTCTTTTTCTCCACACAGCAAACAACACAACAGCGACGTCACTTTCTTTTTCTCCACATAGCAAACAACACAACAGCGACGTCACTTTCTTTTTCTCCACATAGCAAACAACACAACAGCGACGTCACTTTCTTTTTCTCCACATAGCAAACAACACAACAGCGACGTCACTTTCTTTTTCTCCACATAGCAAACAACACAACAGCGACGTCACTTTCTTTTTCTCCACACAGCAAACAACACAACAGCGACGTCACTTTCTTTTTCTCCACATAGCAAACAACACAACAGCGACGTCACTTTCTTTTTCTCCACATAGCAAACAACACAACAGCGACGTCACTTTCTTTTTCTCCACATAGCAAACAACACAACAGCGACGTCACTTTCTTTTTCTCCACACAGCAAACAACACAACAGCGACGTCACTTTCTTTTTCTCCACATAGCAAACAACACAACAGCGACGTCACTTTCTTTTTCTCCACATAGCAAACAACACAACAGCGACGTCACTTTCTTTTTCTCCACATAGCAAACAACACAACAGCGACGTCACTTTCTTTTTCTCCACACAGCAAACAACACAACAGCGACGTCACTTTCTTTTTCTCCACATAGCAAACAACACAACAGCG
>NC_134893.1:3410716-3415716 GCF_041734735.1 Babylonia areolata
CTTCGATAATGATGCTGATGATGATAACTACGACAACGATGATTATGATAATAATGATGATGATGATGATGATAATGATATTGATGACTAAGACAACGACGGTAATGAATACAATGATGGTGATGGTGATGGTAATGATGAAGATAGTATGGACGACAACGGCAAAGATAATGACGATGATGGTGATGATGAGTAGCAATTGTTGGGCGCAATATCCTAAATAGCAGATTAAGAAAATCACACACACACACACACACACACACACACACACACACACACACACACACACACTACACGAAATATACACATTAGATAGCAAAATGTATTTATATTTTCCGTCTCCTCCTATTACCCAGAGAGGAGAGAGAGAAAAAAAAACTCACTGTTAATAGGCACTGATACATACAACATTCTGACAAATATATTAGAAAAACTAATGGGTGGTAGATATCTGACCTGCACATTGACCGAACGCGCTTGTCATGCCTTGACACAGGATAGAAAGAGGAGAGGAAAAATGAATAACTAACTTGATTGAATGAATAGAATGAAATAAAAGGTAGATAAAGCACAGATAATACATTTTTTTTTAATTAGAAAGACATGGAATGAAGACAATCCACGTCAAAGGGAAAAGTGATATAACCCTTTTTCCCCCTTTTTTTTTTTTTTTTTTTTTGAGAGAGAGAGAGAGAGAGAGAGACAGATGCACAGGCAGACAGACAGAGACAAAGTGTGAGAGAAAATTCACTCTGTAACGGTGTGTTGAATTAACTGGTCTGTCTGTCTTCTTCTTCTTCTTCTGCGTTCACTCGTATGCACACGAGTGGGCTTTTCCGTGAATGACCGTTTTTACCCCGCCATGTAGGCAGCCATACTCCGTTTTCGGCGGTGTGCATGCTGGGTATGTTCTTGTTTCCATAACCCACCGAACGCTGACATGGATTACAGGATCTTTAACGTTCGTATTTGATCTTCTGCTTGCATATACACACGAAGGGGGTTCAGGCACTAGCAGGTCTGCACATATGTTGACCTGGGAGATCGTAAAAATCTCCACCCTTTACCCACCAGGCGCCGTCACCGTGATTCGAACCCGGGACCCTCAGATTGACAGTCCAACGCTTTAACCACTCGGCTATTGCGCCCGTCGGCCTGTCTGTCCAAAATGGATGACTTGGTGAGTTGCTAACTCCTGGAACACGACGTGAGTGTCAAGAGGAAGACAGACGTGTGATAAAGGTCCTCAAAAGCCGCGTGTCCTTTCACCTCAAGGAAATAGGATGCCTTCTGACACGTCTGTTTGGTCCATAGTTGCTTTTAAGGCCCCTTTAACATGTGTGTACTGCTCCCTCCACAACGCTATTTATTAATTCTTCAGATTTCCGTTCGATCCAAAGGTTGTGAGTTTGTTAAAAGTCTAGAGACAGTGAAGGGTCAAGACTTGCTCTGCCCATTGCCCCCATCTTTGTGAAAGGCTGTGTTGGATTGGATTATCTCCCAACCCAATCTCCCTCTCTCCACCCTCTCCCGGTGTGAGAAAGATCCACACTCAGAGGAAAAAACAAACAATGAAACCTTCAGCCCAGCTTTGTAATGCTTGTCAAGTTGCAGGAACCTTCGCGCAGGAAAGTGCAAGGGAGTATGAATTGCGTCTTCGTGCTTGGAATAAGGTTATATGGATTATCTGGATTGGTTGTCTCTTTTTTCTGTTGTTTGTTTCTTTCTTTCTTTATCTGAATATCTGATGCACGAGTCGTTAATCTTTGCTTTTCATGCTGGTCACGATGTAGCATTATACACTCCAGGTGATCTCTGCCGTCAACCAGACTGGGTTGCAAGCAATATGGATTGAATCAAGCTGACTGGACAGTAGTTACATTTGGGTTTTACGTCGATACCCATCTCAGGTGACACGGCTGACAGGGATAACTAACTGTCCCAGAAAATTTATATGGAGATGTGGGAGGGATGGGGGGCGGGGGGGGAGGGAGGGAGGCGGGGCAAGGCACCTGGCCAACACGACACTGACAACATCAGAACTACGCATTAAGATGGAAGGGAAGGTGGGGTGGGGGACAGCGAAAATGTTGATTTTTAAGCTGGGGTGTCTGTAATTCGAACTCGCAACATTTTGAGCACGAGCTCGGTACTCAGTCAGATGAGCGAACCTGGGGCCGTAATCAAGAGACTATCGTGCATGCGATAAAAAGGTGTGCCTGTGGACAAGTCTACCTGAGGCAAGGCAAACTGCCCGAGGGTAAGCAGTATCATTCCGGTAGTCAGGAACACTCGAGTCTACCCTCGGGTCTTCAAGCCCAAAGGCAAATTTGCCCTTACTACCTGCCAAGGGTTACTGCCCAGGAAGCAGAGGTAAAAATAGCGGATCCTTTATGTGTCGTTGTGTTTGTTGAGGGAAAACAAGCGTGCTTTGCGGATAGTCCGTGCTTTGCTAACTCTCTGGACAATGCTGTGACTGTGGTGAGGTGAGAAGTAAGACAGCATGGGCAGAAGGAAATCACCAGGATTTTTTTTTTTTTTATGGACGGTGGGTTAGCTGCCTAAGTGCACCGCGCGTATCTTGAATACGAAGATAACTTAACCTTCAATGTAAATTGTACCCGCGGATCCCAGCCATTTCAAGTTTGTTCTTGAACACAGCCCCAGACAGGCACACAACTGAGCTGATCTCAACTGTGAAAAAAAATGCTACCCCCCCACCCCCACCCCGCACCTCCCCATCCACACACACACAGTCTTCAACCCAATTCTATTTGGCTCAGAGCCCAGGGCCACATTGGGACCGGAAAATGGGTCAGCTAACTGACTGAATGTCCATCTTTCACTCCCTATCTTTGTTCCCTTCCCCCAATTGACTTAGATGTGTGGTGGTGGTCAGTGCTGACTAGTATCTCCTCTTCGACAAATTGTCCACACTCTAAATCAATAGGGGGGTGGGGGGGGGGGGTTGGGAAGAGGAGTTGATGGGAGATTTCAGTTTCAGTTTCTCAAGGAGCCGACACTAAGCTCGGGCAAATCCACAAACGCTACACCAAATCGTCTGGGCAGATGCCTGACCAGCAGCATAACCCAACGCGCGTGGCCAGGCCTTGAGTACATGCATTTCTGTACCTTTCGGAGTGGATTTCTTCTTTCAGAAGTTTGACCCTTTTGTTGCCATATTTTTCATATTATGATTATTATTTATTTATTTATCTATTTATGAATTTATTAACTTATTTATGTACGCTTATCTATTATTTATTCACCTTTTTTCCCCTCAAGGCCTGACTAAGCGCGTTGGGCTACGCCGCTGGTCAGGTATCTGCTTGGCAGATGTGGTGTAGCGTATATGGATTTGTCCGAACGCAGTGACGCCTCCTTGAGCTACTGAAACTGAAACTGAAACTGTTGCCATAGGTTCTTTTTGAGTGCGCCAAGTGCAGGTTGCACACGGGACCTCGGTGTGTCGTCTCATCCCAATGACTAGACGCTCAGTTTGATTTTTTCCGGTCAAACTTGGGAGAACGGGTGAGGCCGGGATTCCATCTGGGACTCTGACAAACACTGTATTGGCTAATGAGCGTCTTTACCATTCTGCCACCTTCCTCGTTAGTGGATGAGACAGGTAGTTAGGGTTGTTAGGTGAGGGAGGGTGGAGAGAGGGGATGAGTGGATGGGTGGGGAGGGGGGGGGGTCAGGGGACAGGGGGGTGTTGGAGGGAGGCGGGAAGTGGGTGAGGGGTAAGGGGATGGGGGGATGGTGATCTTTGGACAAGTTGTTTCCTTTCATTCATGGTATTTGTTGTTCACTGTTGATCTGTGTATCTATCTGTGTGTCTGTGTGAATTTAGATGTGTTGTTTTTGTTGATTTTTTTTTTTTTTTTGGGGGGGGGGGCGTGGGGGGTGGTTGGGGGGGGGGGGTTGTCTGCCTTTAACAGGCGCAGACACATACACACGTACATGTATACAGACAGAAAGAAAGAGGTGAGCGGATGTTTCATCATCATCATCATCATCATGATTCTCTCTCTCTCTCTCTCTCTCTCTCTCTCTCTCTCTCTCTCTCTCTCGACGATGCGTAACGCCGTCAATACACATACGCCGCTTACAAAAGGGCTTGGAACTGGAACACAAATACGAACCCAACAGACAAAGGAGAAAAATGGGAGAAAAAATGCGAAGGAGAGGGAGAGAGAGCGGGAGGGAAGAGAGCTAAGTAGACACACACACTCGTTTAGCGAACAGACTGGCAAGACAGAGGGAGACAGTACACGACAGGCGGAACAAGATTCCCTGTCCAGCTGCATTGTGCTCGGCACGCCACTCCGCTAATCAGCCACTGACCCAGTGCTGAAGGGATGACCCACCCTCCACCGTCACCACCCCACCAGTGCTGAAGGGATGACCCACCCTCCACCGTCACCACCCCACCAGTGCTGAAGGGATGACCCACCCTCCACCGTCACCACCCCACCCCAAGTCTCTTCTCCTCCTTACCCCCCTCATCCCTTTCCGTCAGAGAGTACCCTCCACCACCTTCCAGTCACCACTTCTCCTCCCTTGTTTCCCCCACCAAAGGTCTGGTCTGCCACTGTGTTGCGGTTCAAATATCGGTGTGACCACACATACCAAACAGGCCCCCATACCAAATCTGCCCTCAAGTTCTTTCTTCTCTCTCTATGGTGCAGCGAGAAACGAAAAGCTTTGGTAAGGGGCTGTTCATATACCTAAGAGATGTGTCACCGTGTATGCCAGACAACACCTTCTGAAATGTGCATTTTCATCGACGTGTATGACTACATACCTTACCAGAAGGAACTCCGTATAACGCTAATCTTCGACCATGCTGGTCATCTAATTACCTCCCCTATGTACCTCTGTTGAAGAACCCCCTAATTACCTCCCCTATCTCCGGTGGTCAGGAGTCCTGAATTAATTCCCTGGTTCAGGAAGCCGACCAGGACCACCATCAAAAAGTAAAAGATCAGTCATTGTTC
>NC_134893.1:3420716-3425716 GCF_041734735.1 Babylonia areolata
CTGAATATCCACATATAACATGCAGCTTCTGTTCAAACGTGTGTGTGTGTGTGTGTGTGTGTGCGTGCATGTGTGTGTGTGTGTGTGTGTGCGCGCGCGCGTGCGCGCGCAGTGCGTGCATGCGTGAGTATGCACACGTTTTTATATTGATATGCACTTGTATGTATCTTATTTCTACTGTATCTGTGTTGTGTATGATTTTCGATGTATGTTCGTATCTTGTATCTTGTTATGTACTATAACCCCCATCCCCCCCACCCCACCCCCAATATTCCTTGTGACCCCGGTACACTTGGTAATAAAGACATATTCTATTCTATTCTATTCTATTCTATTCTATGTGCAGTATTAATCAAGTATCAACTAGCGTCAACGACCATGCATTCAGGGGTGCACAGTGACCATCACAAGATTCTGGTGATAGCGCTTGATGATGATGATGATGATGATAATGATGACGATGGCTTATCAGTTTAATTATAGGTGTATGCTGGCGTCAATGCTTGTGCTTTCCGCAATAAAATGCCTTCATAACATTGCTCTACGACACCAACACTGACGAAGAAGACGACGACGACGATGATAATGATGATGACGACGACGACGCTACGAGTACGTTGACGTGTTTCAGAACACGTTTATACTGACGTGAAGGATGATAATGACGACATTGTTCTATGACGCCACGATCCTTAATGCTGCTTCGGATGGTGATGAAGATGACGACAACAACGACGACAGTCCTGTTAATTGATAACGTTGAAATGTTTCGGGACAAGTACTTGCTGACGTCAGTGGGGGGTTTCCCCCTGTGTGTGTTTGTGGACAGCAGTATATTCACGCCAGTAACGTGTTCTGAAACACGTGAACGTACTTGTAGCGTCGTCGTCGTCATCATCATTATCATCGTCGTCGTCGTCGTCAGTGATATTGGTGTCGTGGAAGCAGGGCTCAACTTCTGGAGACGTCTTCCCTTGAAACACCTGTGGGAAGTGCTGACGCATCCAGAATCGGCCTCTTCTCCCATATGAGGACACACACACCGACAGATAAGCCTGCCTGCCTACTCATCCGTCGGACCGACGGGAGACTCCATCAGTGTGTTTGTGGCATGCAATAAAACAAAATTTTGCTCCATGGCTCCATCATCATTGATGTTGCTGCTGCTTCTGGTGATGATTGTGATGACGACAATGCCGATGATGTCGATAATGCTGACGTTGTTTCAGGACAACTGTTTACTGGCGTCTTTCCGTCTCCTACTGCTTATAATGACGATGGTTCTGATGATGACAAAGCCGACGACGACGATGACGATGATGATGATGACGATGACGATGATGGTGTTTCAGGACAACCATTTATTGGCGTCTTTCCTTCTGATACTGTTTATGATGACGATGGTAATGATAGAGACAATGACGACGACGACTCGACGACGACGATGATGATGATGAAGACAACGTTGATGGTGTTTTAGGACAAGTATTTACTGGCATCCTTCCTTCTGCTACTGTTTATAACGACGATGGTAATGATAGAGACAATGACGACGATGATGATGATGAAGACAACGTTGAAGGTGTTTCAGGACAAGTATTTACTGGCATCCTTCCTTCTGCTACTGTTTATAACGACGATGGTAATGATAGAGACAATGACGACGATGATGATGATGAAGACAACGTTGATGGTGTTTTAGGACAAGTATTTACTGGCATTCTTCCTTCTGCTACTGTTTATAACGACGATGGTTATGATGGAGACAATGACGACGATGACGATGATGATGATGATGGCGATGATGACAATGATGATGATGATGTTGTTCCAGGACAAGTATTTACTGGCGTCAATGATAATGTTGTCCGCGGTGTGTTCGTGGCACGCCATAGTGACAACGCTGCTCTATGATCCTACCATCGCCGACAGAGTGGAGACGATCGTCCTGACTGTGCTAGGCGTCATCTACCTCCTCTTCAACGTCGGCTTTGTCATCATCATCTACCTCTTTGTAGGTTTTTGGGGGGTGATGTGTTGTGTGTGTGTGTGTGTGTGTGTGTGTGTGTGTGTGTGTGTGTGTGTGTGTGTGTGTGTGTGTTCTCTCTCTCTCTCCACTTGTCCGACCAATCCGGTTACGGGATTCACTGCGAAACAAAATGGAAAAACAGTTAGGGAAGAGAATGCTGCCTACAAAATCACAACCTCCAGCCTAACGATGGAAGTTGAAGCTGTGACACATGCCCTCCAGTGGCTATCGTCTATCCATATGCCCGGAAACCAACATGCCATGATTCTAACCGACTCAATGAACCTCATACAGAAAAATGAAAATGGAATGGGAAGCCCAGAGTGGCATAAGGCAATGCGCAACTTTCAGATTAAAAAACTTACATGGTCATACTGCCCGGGACATGCAGGTGTTAAGGGAAATGAGCGAGCTGACAGACTTGCTGGTAACGCAACAACTACAAGCGGCCTACATCTAGGAAAATCGGAAATCCTCAGAAAAGTCAAAGAATATCAAAAAGAACAGGTACAAGGCCATCACACCATCGATCGCCTCAAAGAAATAAAGGTAGAGAGAGTGAGCGGCCGTAAGTCTGGCATGAAAGGTAGAGCACGATGCTTTGGAAATCAAACGAATATCGGCATCATTTCCATTGCGCAAATTTCTTCAAAACGGAACAGAGTCTCTGTGGGCTTTTCCAAGTACAATAGACTAAGCAACACACTAGACGCCACGTTCTTGGCATCAGAGATCTTTTCCCACCCCTCTCGCGTCCAATCAGTGGCAACCTCTGTGCGTGTGTATATGTCTGTGTTTGTGTGTATGTGTGGGTCTGTGTGTTTGTGTGCGTGCGCGAGGGTGTAAGTGTACACAAGTGTCAGGAGAGTTCTGTGCACGTGTGTGTGTGTGTGTGTGTGTGTGTGTGTGTGTGTGTGTGTGTGTGTGATTGGGTGGAGGGGGGAAGGGGGGAGGGGTAGAGGTTGAGGTATGTGTGTGTATGCATGCCTACACACAAGTGTCAGGAGAGTTCTGTGCACGTGTGTGTGTGTGTGTGTGTGTGTGTGTGTGTGTGTGTGTGTGCGTGTGTGTATGTGTGTGTGTGTGTGTGTTCCCTTTATTATATTTTTATAAGAGAGGGGGGATGGGGGCGGGGGGGGGGGGTAGAGGTTGAGGTATGTGTGTGTATGCATGCCTACACTCTGGGAGCAACGGAATATTGGAACGTGCGGGTGTGAAGATATATATATTTGTATATATGTGGGGGGGTTGGGGTTTGGGGATATGGGCGTATGGGTGTGTGCTTGTACAAGTACGTGTGCCTCTGTGTGTGTGTGTGTGTGTGTGTGTGTGTGTGTGTGTGTGTGTGTGTGTGTGTGTGTGTTCCCTTTATTATATTTTTATAATGGTGATGGTGGTGCGTTGGTTAGTTTTATAATTATCATTAGTAGTAGGGGTGGTGGTAGTAATAGTAGTAGGAGTAGTAGTAGTGGTAGTAGTAGTAGTATTTACCATTGTTATTATTGTTGTGTCTTATCGTTACTGTTTTTGTTGTCACAAGGACAGGTTTTATCTTTGAGTAATAAAGTTTTTGAATCTCTCTCCTCTCTCTCTCTCTGTGTGTGTGTGTGTGTGTGTGTGTGTGTGTGTGTGTGTGTGTCTATGTGTGTATGTGAGTGCGTGTATGTGTATGTGTGTGTGTGTGTGTGTGTGTCTATGTGCGTGTGTGTGCATGTGAGAGACAGGCAGACAGACAGACAGACATCGGCTTCGTCATCATCTGTCTCTTTGTAGGTCTTGGGTGGCGTGTGTGTGTGTGTGTGCGTGCGTGCGTTCGTGCGAGCGTGTGTGTGTGTGTGTGTGTGCGTTCGTGTGTGTGTGTGTGTGTGTGTGTGTGTGTGACACGTTTTATGCATACATGTTTAGTTACTCTGTAAAGTTTGATTTTAATCGATATAATTCAAGTAGAGAGAGAGAAAAAAAAAGCACTTGTATCGATGGTGATAATAACGATGACGATCTTGCTTTCTTTGTTGTTGTTGTTTTGTCCACTGAGATTAGTGCCTATATTTCTGATGATAAATGGTCACGATTGCTATTATTATATTGATGATTGTTGTGGCCGGTATATTGATTATCATTTGTGTCTGTTTCATCCAGCCCTGTAAAAAGCGACGGACGATGTCTCAGAAGGACAAGGAACATAAGGTATGAGAGACGGATACGTGGTGTTCACTGCGAAGAGAGAGAGAGAGAGAGAGAGAGAGAGAGAGAGAGAGAGAGAGATGTAGACACAGACGTGGATGTTTTATTCATATAGGCAACAGCCCCATAGAAGGGGGTACATATGGAACTGACAGAAAGAAAAATTACGTTACATAAACACTATGATGTTGAAATGCTCTATATGAATATAAAGCAAAATGAGATGGAGAGAGACACAGAGAGAGGGGGAGAGAGAGAGAGAGAGAGAGAGAGAGAGAGAGAGAGAGAGAGAGAGAGAGAGAGCTCTTTTACTGTGTATGGAACGAAATAGATTGCCAAAAGTACATATGATAATTATTCCGGCAATGATTATTTCGAAACTCTCCTGTAATGACATAACGATTTACAATTAATCATATAAAGTATTCATTACTATGATTACCGCCATTTTTTCCCGAATCAGAATTATCATTGTTTCAGTTACCGTTTTAATGTTCAATTGTTCAGCAGTTGCCGATAATAGGCTTATAACCATGATATCTTATAACTGTGAAGCGTCAGGTTTTTGTTGTTGTTGTTGTTTAACGAGAAGGGGAGGGGGGGGGGTTAACAAGTAGCAGAATTAAGATAACGACCAGCGGCTTTTACTCTTAAAGCCAAGTTTTTCGAAGAATTAGCCTTGAAGTTTCACGGCAGAAGTCTAAGTTCTGCTTGTAGTGGTGGTCAGTCTTGAAGTTTCACGGCAGAAGTCTAAGTGCTGCATGTAGCGGTGGTCAGTGAGATAATC
>NC_134893.1:3435716-3445716 GCF_041734735.1 Babylonia areolata
ATATATATATATATATATAGATATATGCATACACACACGTAGAGAGACAGACAGAGAGAGAGACCGACCGACAAACAGACAGAGAGAGACAGAGAAAGAAAGAGAGAGAGAGAGAGAGAGAGAGAGAGAGAGAGAGGAAGAGTGGGGAGCGCGTGCGCACGCAAAAACGAACGACTTTCCGCCGTTGTTTTCTTCCTTCCTTCCTTCCTTCCTTCCTTCCTTTTCTCCTTCTTTCACTCGCGCTGCTACTTCGTCTCCATCATTTATGACCCAACTGAATATCTTTTGTAATTTTTTTTGCATCTGCCGATAATTAAGCTGCATCTAGAATGACCTCCCCTGCTGCTCAATATCTCTTGGCACTGTTTCTGCCGCTGCCACTACTTTCACAGCTCCTGATATCCCCATTACTTTCATTGCTGCTGGTGCTGGTTTACTGCTGAGACTGCTGCGTTTCCTTTTAGTGTGACTGCTGTTACTGCTGTGCTGGGCCAAATCCAGGCAATACAAGACATGCAGTGCTAATGTCGAAACACTTAAGACCATTAACCATAGATAAGGAATGGGTTTTCGTTGTCGCAGTCACAGGAAACCATTAGACACAGTTACATTCTTATGCATTATTAAATCTACAGTTTTCGGTCAATGTTCTGTCGTAGGAACTAAACGTGAGAAGGGACATACCTTTCAATTTTATCAAAAGAAAGAAGAAAAATGCCTCGTGGTCATAACATTTATACATAAAAGTGCTTGAAAAAAATGTTTTACACGAACATTTTCTTCAAAGCCTTTTTTGACTCACTTGTGTAAACAAAGTGAGTCTATGTTTTAACCCGGTGTTCGGTTGTGTGTGTGTGTGTGTGTGTGTGTGTGTGTGTGTGTGTGTGTGTGTGTGTGTGTGTGTGTGTGTGTGTGCGTGTGTCTGTGTGTCCGTGGTAAACTTTAACATTGACATTTTCTCTGCAAATACTTTGTCAGTTCACACCAAATTTGGCATAAAAATAGGAAAAATTCAGTTCTTTCCAGTCATTTTGTTTAAAACAATATTGCACCTCTGGGATGGGCACAAAAACATGAAAAACTGAAGCCTAATTATATGCAAACTGCATTTACTGCTATATTTATATTTTTTGTATTCTCTAAACTTGGCACTTTGATCTGATATTCTGACCCAACAACAAGAGCAGTCATTATTATCATTTTTTGTTCAAACAGGAACTTCTTTTGCTAGGCATGGAAGTTTTATTTATTTTGCAAACGTTTTGGTGCAGAGGTAAAAATGGGAAATTACTCTGTAATTAATGCTAGGGGACTTAATTTGCTTTAAACTGATCTTTCTCATCTTAAACATTACATAAAAAGCTTGGATTTTTTTTTTTTTTTTTTTTTTTTTTTTTTCCGGTGTATCACAAGTGAGTCTTGAAGGCCTTGCCTCTCTTGTTTCAAGTGGAAGCGTCTAACTTACAACCAAACCCCAAGCTTTAAGCTGTTAGTTTGACCAGTTAGTCGTTGAACTTAAGTCAACGGCTGACGCACAGTGATAGAACTGATTCACACTAAACGACCATATCTTCTCCAAAGCAAACCAAGATCCAAGCGCTGAGCAGAGAGAGCGAGAGACAACAGATAGTCAAGCTCAATAATTCACAGGCACCTGACATATTATACATGGACATTTCCGCAGCTCATCCATTGATTGACGTCGCAGCGGTGTGACGGTGCAGTGTTGAATGGGTCCTCTTTTCTCACTTTACAGGAATAGTTATCGTCGTTGTCCATTTTAAATAAAAAATAAATAAATAAATAAATAAATAAATAAGACAACAATGATGATAAATAAGCAAATGAATGTAAAAAAAAAAATGCAGACACACATTCACACATACACACACATATGCATAACAGATATGCACCAAACATGCAGTTTCACAGATATGAAAGCACAGTCAAGACACTTACTTGTACAAGCACACACACATACGCCCATATCGCCCAACCCCAACCCCACACACATGTATACAAAGATTTATGTATTTATTTATTTATTTTATTTTTATTATTGTTATTTTTTTATTCATTTTTTTATTATATTATATTATTATCATTTAGTTTGTCTTTTTTGTACGCTTATAGTTGACTTCATCAAGATTTCGCGCCTTATACATATTATTATTAGTAGTAGTCGTTCTTTTTTTATGGGTTTTTTTTCTCAAGGCCTGACAAAGCGCGTTGGGTTACGCTGCTGGTCAGGCATCTGCTTGGCAGGTGTGGTGTAGCGTATATGGATTTGTCCAAACGCAGTGACGCCTCCTTGAGCTACTGAAACTGAAACTGTCCATTTTATCTAAGGTTCGTGTCGACTTTGAACTTGCTAATGATGCTTCCAATGACTTTGACTGTAAGGGTGAAGGCCGATTGGTAGTTCGATTCAAGTCTACCGCGTAAGGGAATGATGTAAGAATGCTCAGTACAAACAGATGATATGTGAGAATGTCAAATTTTAGTGTCAACAGCGTTGTATGACTCTATCATAGCGTCAAACTGTTTTCTCATTCCTGCATATATATATTTCAAGCTCCAACAAACCGAAGCTTTATTTGCAGAAAAAAAAAACCAACCAAATTCGTTCCTGGGAGTTTACAGTACTACAAATACACTTCATTCGCTACAGTTTCATCCCATTAATCACCAACGCAAGCCTACTTCAACACATTGTTTATGAAAGTTATTTTCGTCATACATTTTCTTTTCGTCACAATTCCTTCAATGGCACCTTACTCCCACGACGTTCATTCCGATTCCCTAAACAAACAGCCGCAGCCGAGTTAGTCTGTCTCATTGATGGCAATCCATAGGGAACCATCGACGTTACGTCGCCGGAAGGCAATACATCAGAGGAAACCCTGCAATACTGTCTTCTCTGAATTCTATGGCGTGTGATCAGGATTCCTCTGTATTTAGACACTTCAGTGCTGTTGATCAGTGCTCTGCTCACTTATTCAACAAACGCAATGAACCATCTACTAAACCCTTTTACAGTATCTACACTGTTTCCTTCCAGTCAATTGTAAAACAATGTTTTTCTGTGTTCTAGGGCGTGATCAGGATTTCTTACCGGCCTTGAGATTACAGGGTGCATTTATCGGGATGCAGAACAACAGAAAGCAATACAGCCAGACGGTTTATGGACAAGTCATGAAAGACGGGAAATCTGCACATGGTGAACAGACCCTGGGGAAGACTATACACAACGAACGAACGAACTATTTTCTGATACCAGACAGCCCGCATGGCGTGTCTGCATCTGCATCAATTTGACAGAAACAACTCTTGTTGCCGTGGGTTCTTTTTCTGTGCGCTAAGCGCAGTGATAAGAAACTCTTGGGAGAGCTGGACAGAACAAGGTCTTCAGAGAAAAGCCCAGTTCGGTTAAGTGTTTCGGCCCTTAAAAAAAAATAAAGAAGAAAAAAAAAGACCCTCTTTCCCTTGTCGGATGCTTGGCTTGTTCCCACAAGGTCACCCTCTATCGCCTACGTTGATTACAAATTGTGCAATATCGGTTCGTGTGCGTGCAAAAATCTCTTGGCACGTACAGCATTTGGTTGAAATGATTTCCTCCACTCCATCCGTTTTCGTTTCGAATAACGTGGCTGCCTGCCTGGCCTCCTTCCTTATTAATGGGGAAGGCTCTAAATTGCCATCAGCCAGCCGGCCTGGCTCCGGTTCTTAGTTGGTATAGCTTTCCGCTGTTTCCATGGAAACATGATGACCCGCAATGAGCCGGATGTTGATGTATTTGTGACTCTGTGTGTGTGTGTGTGTGTGTGTGTGTGTGTGTGTGTGTGTGTGTGTGTGTGTGTGTTGCTAAAAACATTGTGTGGGAGGGGGAGGGGGAGCGGGGGGGGGGGGGGGGGGGGGGGGGGGGGGGCAAAAAACAATATCATTGGAAGCAAAGATTCGGAATGAAAATTATAGGGTTGGAAAAAGGAAAGGACAGGGTGGAGAGGTGCCATTACCATTCTTTTTTTTTTTCCCCCCCGTTTTTTCAGCATCTAAAAACGAGAAGATGAAATGATTTTGCAAACAATTTGTTGTTGTAGACAGGATGCCCACAGGCACAGCAACACAACAACAAACAACAAGAGAGAGAGAGAGAAGGAGGGAGGGAGAGAGAGGGAGGGAGGGAGAGAGAGAGATGGAGAGAGGAGGGAGGGAGAGGAAGAGAGAGAGAAGGGAGGGAGGGATGGAGAGAGAGAGGGGGGAGGGAGAGAGAGAGAGAGAGAGAGGGAGGGAGGGAGGGAGAGAGAGAGAGAGAGAAAAGTTTTCTACAGTGGAGTGACGGCTTTGCTGTATGATATGTACATATACATGTCATCACTTCCTGTCTATTCCTCTTACACAGGGTACTTAGTATTTTGCATGATTACCACATTACCTCACGACACCATGCTTTCTTCTTCTTCTTCTTCTTCTTTTCGCTTTTTTTCTTTTCTTTTTTTTTTTTCAATCGGATGTGTACGAGTTCAGCAGAATATCATTCACAGACTTACTAATTGGCTCCGTGAGAGAGAGAGAGAGAGAGAGAGAGAGAGAGAGAGAGAGAGAGAGAGAGAGAGTATGTGTGTGTATGTGTGTGTGTGTGTGTTTGTGTGTTTATGTGTGCGTGTGTGTGTGTGTTTATGTGTGTGTGTGTGTGTTTGTGTGTGTGTGTGTGCGTGTGTCTGTGTGTGTGCGTGTGTGTGTGTGTGTGTCTGTGTGTGTGTTTGTGTGTGCGTGCGTGTTTGTGTGTGTGTGTTTGTATGTGCGTGCGTGCGTGTGTGTGTGTCTGTGTGTGTGTCTATCTGTCTGTCTGTCTGCCTGTGTGTGTGTGTGTTTCTCTGTGTGTGTGTGTGTGTGTGTGAGTGTGTGTGTGTGTGTGTGTGTGTGTGTGTTAGTGTGTGTGCGTGTGTGTGTGTGTTTCTGTGTGTGTGTGTGTGTGCTAGTATAGCTTTCTGTGTGTGTGTGTGTGCTAGTATAGCTTTCTGTGTGTGTGTGTGTGCTAGTATAGCTTTCTGTGTGTGTGTGTGTGCTAGTATAGCTCCCCCTTCGGGGGAGGATGCGTGCTTGTTTCCATAACCCACCGAATGCTGACAAAGATTACAAGATCTTTAACGTGCGTATTTGATCTTCTGCGTGCGTACACACACGAAGGGGGTTCAGGCACAAGCAGGTCTGCACGTTATGTTGACCTGGAAGATGTGAAAAATCTCCACCCTTCACCCACCAGGCGCCGTTACAGAATATCAAACCCGGGACCCTCAGATTGAAAGTCCAATGCTTTAACCGCTCGGCTATTGCGCCCGTCAGTCTTCTGCAGACCACTCCACTCTTCTTCTTCTTCTTCTTCTTCTTCTTCGCCCTTACCCCGGACCTCCTGCAAACCATTGAGCATCCGCTATACCATGTTAGTAGAACGACGTGGAAGGTAAGCGTTTTCTATGTAAGATTTTGTAGTGGTAACTGCACGCCTTGTTGTGTTGGATGTAGGTGTGTTCTGTTACATATACACGCGAGCGTAACATGATGATGCTCCTACGCGTCCGCTCATGGCCCGATTTGGGCCCGCTCCATTGTGACAGCAACATTTCCAATTTCGTTTCCTTTACACACACACACACACACACACACACACACACACACACACACACTCTCCCCACCCCCACACCCCGCCCCCCCCCCCCCCCCCACCCCCCCCACGCACATGCACACACACACGCGCGCGCGCGCACACACACACACACATACGCACGCACGCACATACACACACGTGCACACTTTCACACACACACACAATCACACAAACACGCACATACGCGCGAACGAACACACACACACACGTGCGCACACGCACACATACACACACACACACACACACACACACACACACACACACACACACACACACACACACACACACACACACACACACAGAGTCCACGGGAGCTCGGTCTCTGCCGAATCAAACCCGGAACCCTTTTCTCCATTGTCGCGTTGCCGTCCCTCCCACAAGGCCACCCCTTCACTTTTCACTCCATTTTTTCATTCATTGTGAAATGGCTGTTCACCTGCGTGCAAAATCTCGTGGCGAGTCGAACATTTGGCTGATGTGTTTTTCTCCATCCCCATTGTTTCGTTTCGAATAACGTGGCTGCCTATCTGCATTTATGTTGAAAGCTCAAAATTGTCAGCCACGCTGGCTTCCGTTCCTTGTCGGTAGAGCGTTGCTTCTGTTTCTATGGGAACGTGTGATGACAGAAGGTGGTTGATGATGATGATGACGACGATGATGGTGTGTGTGTGTGTGTGTATGTGTGTGTATTTGTGTGTATGTGTTTGTGTGTGTGTGTGTGCGCGCGCGGGAGGGGAGGGGCCTGGTTGGGGGGGGGGGGGGGGGGCGGGGGTGCAGCGAGATAAATCCGTCACTCTAGTAATGAAATTCATTCCAATTGCAAGGTCCAGAGACAGAGAAAGAACGGCGGCCAACAGACGAATGTTTAAATCTAGCTATGCGTAAACAGAGTGGATCCGAAGCCGATCGTAGTGAGCGAGATGGGAGTGTAGAGGTGAAGGCAGCCGCAGAGATAGGAAGGGGCAGATTTGTGGATAACATAAAAGGTTCGTCTGCAATGACCACATTGAAGGGTGTAGTGAAGGCTTTTCTGCAATACTGCACGAGTCAGCATCAGCACAGCGAGACGATAGAAATCCGTCACTAGAGTAACGGGTTTATTATTTATAGTTATGTTAGTAACGGGTTTATTATTCATAGTTATGTTAGTAACGGGTTTATTATTCATAGTTATGTTAGTAACGGGTTTATTATTTATAGTTATGTTAGTAACGGGTTTATTATTCATAGTTATGTTTAGGGTAACATAGTCCACGCCCATCCTTCTCACATAGAGTGCCTGAAGCATGAATGCCTTATCGTCCCACGCTCTCTCCTTCGCCTGGTTTCTTTTTCTTTTCTTTTCTTTTTCTTTCTTTTTTTATCAGGTGTGTTATAGTTCAGCAGAATATTATAAGTGATTTTACTAATTGGCTGTGTGTGTGTGTGTGTGTGTGTGTGTGTGTGTGTGTGTGTGTTGTGCCTTTGCTAAAATCCATGGGAAATATCAGTAGAACTGGTAGTAAACATTCAGACTACAAAAAGTGATTTGGGGAGGGGAAAAGGGAATACATTTTTTTTTTTTTTTTTTTTTAGGGGGAGGGGGGTTATTTTTTTTCTATTTCTATTTCTAAGAGAACGAAACGGTTTTTGAAGACAACTTCTAGCAGATGGCATGGGGACATTATAGATCTGTCAGTCCAATCTCACTAACTTTAAGGCATCCCTCAAGCACAGCATAAAAAGGTCGTTTGCAAGCACAACACCGAACGGTGCAGTGAAGGACTTACTGCAGGGCATGCACAAGTCAACATCAGCACAGCCAGACGACAGAAATCCGTCACTAGAGTAACGAGTTTTTAACACGAGTTTCAGAGTTTGTTTATTCCAAATCAGTTTAAAAAGAAGAAACAAAAGGGGGGATAATACAAATGAGGAACAAAATAAAATGAAATAAAATAAAAGGCCAAATGTAATCATCAGTCTGATACAATGCAATAGGAATAGCGAAAGCAATACTCCATAGACAGATGCACAGATCACAACTTAGATTTACAACACGGCTCTGTATCTGACTAGTTGAGCCTGAACTGGAAACTGAGGGGTTAGTTGGAGCATATCAATAACAATGACATGTGTAACAAAATAAAATACACAATAATTTTTTATTTTAGCACCCATTTGCCAGTAATACTTGAACTGGTTTGATATATACAGGAGAGAAAAAGACATATAAAAAAATATGATCATGCAGTTACAAATGGATATGTACGGGATGGGAGGGTTTGAGAGTTTCACAGTTCCAGAGTTTGTTTATTCCCATTAACTCTTTTGAGTCATAGAGAAACAAGAAAACATGGCAATAACAGGATGACGGCCACAGAGGAAGAGCGAAGATAATTTAAAAAGAAGAAACAAACTCTGGAACTCATGTCACCGGCAGCGAAGGGAGATAAATCCATCATTCGAGTAACGAGTTCATCACTTGCAGTTATGTCCAGGGTAACACATTCCGCGCTCCTCCCTCTTGAACAGGGCGTTTGAAGCATGAATGTCGGATTACCCCCACACTCTCCCTCCCTCTTGAACAGGGTGTTTGAAGCATGAATGCCGGATTACCCCCACACTCTCCCTCCCTCTTGAACAGGGTGTTTAAAGCATGAATGTCGGATTACCCCCACACTCTCCCTCCCTCTTGAACAGGGTGTTTGAAGCATGAATGTCGGATTACCCCCACACTCCTCCCTCTTGAACAGGGCGTTTGAAGCATGAATGTCGGATTACCCTCACACTCTCCCTCCCTCTTGAACAGGGTGTTTGAAGCATGAATGTCGGATTACCCTCACACTCCTCCCTCTTGAACAGGGTGTTTGAAGCATGAATGTCGGATTACCCCCACACTCTCTCTCCCTCTTGAACAGGGTGTTTGAAGCATGAATGTCGGATTACCCCCACACTCTCCCTCCCTCTTGAACAGGGCGTTTGAAGCATGAATGTCGGATTACCCCCACACTCCTCCCTCTTGAACAGGGTGTTTGAAGCATGAATGTCGGATTACCCCCACACCCCTCCCTCTTGAACAGGGTGTTTGAAGCATGAATGCCGGATTACCCCCCCCCCTTCCCCCCCACACCCCTCCCTCTTGAACAGGGTGTTTGAAGCATGAATGTCGGATTACCCCCACACTCCTCCCTCTTGAACAGAATGTTTGAAGCATGAATGTCGGATTACCCCCACCCCCCTCCCTCTTGAACAGGATGTTTGAAGCATGAATGCCGGATTACCCCCACCCCCCTCCCTCTTGAACAGGGTGTTTGAAGCATGAATGTCGGATTACCCCCACACCCCTCCCTCCCTCTTGAACAGGGTGTTTGAAGCATGAATGTCGGATTACCCCCACACTCCTCCCTCTTGAACAGGGTGTTTGAAGCATGAATGTCGGATTACCACACATACACACACACATACACACACACACACACACACACACACACACACACACCCCTCCCTCTTGAACAGGGCGTTTGAAGCATGAATGGATTACCCCCCACACCCCTCCCTCTCCAACAGGGTGTTTGAAGCATGAATGTCGGATTACCCCCACACCCCTCCCTCTTGAACAGGGCGTTTGAAGCATGAATGTCGGATTACCCCCACACTCCTCCCTCTCCAACAGGGTGTTTGAAGCATGAATGTCGGATTACCCCCACACCCCTCCCTCCCTCTTGAACAGGGTGTTTGAAGCATGAATGTCGGATTACCCCCACACTCCTCCCTCTTGAACAGGGTGTTTGAAGCATGAATGTCGGATTACCCCCACACTCCTCCCTCTTGAACAGAGTGTTTGAAGCATGAATGCCGGATTACCCCCCACACCCCTCCCTCTTGAACAGGGCGTTTGAAGCATGAATGTCGGATTACCCCCACACTCCTCCCTCTTGAACAGGGTGTTTGAAGCATGAATGTCGGATTACCCCCACACTCCTCCCTCTTGAACAGGGTGTTTGAAGCATGAATGTCGGATTACCCCCACACTCCTCCCTCCTGAACAGGGTGTTTGAAGCATGAATGTCGGATTACCCCCACACTCTCCCTCCCTCTTGAACAGGGTGTTTGAAGCATGAATGTCGGATTACCCCCACACTCTCCCTCCCTCTTGAACAGGGTGTTTGAAGCATGAATGTCGGATTACCCCCACACTCTCCCTCCCTCTTGAACAGGGTGTTTGAAGCATGAATGTCGGATTACCCCCACACTCTCCCTCCCTCTTGAACAGAATGTTTGAAGCATGAATGTCGGATTACCCCCACACTCCTCCCTCTTGAACAGGGTGTTTGAAGCATGAATGTCGGA
>NC_134893.1:3453216-3493216 GCF_041734735.1 Babylonia areolata
ATAGATAGATAGATAGATAGATAGATAGATAGATAGATAGATAGATAGATATCCCACATCACGGTCTCCAAGTCCAACAACAGAAATTAATAAGAACAGAAAAGCCCACTGTTTCCTCCATAGATAGCTCCGGCCCATTTTGCCCTTAGCGTCAAATTATACTCACAGCATCGATTTTCCGCGCAAATAGTTTGTGAGCCGATAATCGTGTCAGCTTGCTGTCGTTTGTCGAGCTAACATGTTATAATATTATTTGGTGGAGCTGTTCAAAGGGGGCATTAGACATCCCCAAGCAAGCAGTGAGAAATGGAAACAAATAGGCTCTAAACGTTCATGTCAGATGATTGTTATTCAAACGCTTAACGTGGGTGTTCATAAAATTTACAAAGAAATTTCCGGTTGTTGTTGTTTTTTGTTTGTTTGTTTGTTTTTGTTTTTTGTTGTTGTTGTTGCTTTGGGGTTTTTTAGGGTGTCATTACCTGTGTCGAATTAAGTCGGGTTTTTTTTCTCTGGTAAGATAGTTACTTGTATGTTTATTTATTTGTTTATTTATCTTTTTTCATTTATTTATCTGTTTGTTTATTTATCTATTTAACTATTCCTTTTTATTTATCTATTTATTCTTTTATTTATGCATTTATTTCTTCATTTATCTTCAGCTGCTTTGCTTGCGACTGAAGTGAGAGTTCAGTAATGCTATTTACATGAGATTCCAGTGGTTCTTATTCATCCGTTTGTCAATTCATTATTCCATTCGTTTGTTTATTCCTTCATTCATTCCTTCATTCGTTCGTTCTTTCATTCATTTATTTTTTATCATTAATTTGCTCATTCAGTCTTCCATTTATTCGTTATATGCTTGCTTGTTGGTTAGCTTGATCATTTTGTTTACTCATCAGATCGAGACAGACATTTGTCCTATTTCGACTTCATTCATTTCATTTGTTCTTTCACACTTCTTTTTTTTTAGGGGGGGGGGGGGGGTGAGGGGAGGGAGGAGGGAGGGGGGACGGAGACACACAGGCCACTAGTATATTTTCATTTACGTATTTATTCATCATGGTTTTTTTTCTCTCTCTCAAGGCCTGACTAAGCGCGTTGGGTTACGCTGCTGGTCAGGCATCTGCTTGGCAGATGTGGTGTAGCGTATATGGATTTGTCCGAACGCAGTGACGCCTCCTTGAGCTACTGAAACTGAAACTGAAACTCATCATGTTTTGGTTTCTTTTTCGTTCCTTCATTCGTTCATTCATTCATTCATTCATGTCTTTCTTTCTTTGAAGGGATTCACCGAGGCGAAAGGCACGTCGCAAACAGTGTGCAGTCACCAGGCATGAGGAAGGGATCATCCAAACAGACCCTAACTCGCCGGATTCCTTTCCGTGGTCTCAGCCTTCCACCCCTCACACCATCCTAACCTCCAACTTCCAACCTCTCTCTCCCCCCCACCTCCACCTCCACCTCCCACTCCCCCCACCATCCTAACCTCCAACTTTCAACCTCTCTCTCTCTCCCCCACCTCCACCTCCCACTCCCCCCACCATCCTAACCTCCAACTTTCAACCTCTCTCTCTCTCCCCCACCTCCACCTCCCACTCCCCCCACCATCCTAACCCTCCAACTTTCAACCTCTCTCTCTCTCCCTCACCTCCACCTCCCACTCCCCCACCATCCTAACCTCCAACTTTCAACCTCTCTCTCTCTCCCTCACCTCCACCTCCCACTCCCCCACCATCCTAACCTCCAACTTTCAACCTCTCTCTCTCTCCCCAACCTCCACCTCCACCTCCCACTTCCCCCACCATCCTAACCCTCCAACTTTCAACCTCTCTCTCTCTCCCCCACCTCCACCTCCACCTCCCACTTCCCCCACCATCCTAACCCTCCAACTTTCAACCTCTCTCTCTCTCCCCCCCACCTCCACCTCCCACTCCCCCCACCATCCTAACTCTCCAACTTTCAACCTCTCTCTCTCTCCCCCACCTCCACCTCCCACTCCCCCCACCATCCTAACCCTCCAACTTTCAACCTCTCTCTCTCTCCCTCACCTCCACCTCCCACTCCCCCACCATCCTAACCTCCAACTTTCAACCTCTCTCTCTCTCCCCCACCTCCACCTCCCACTCCCCCCACCATCCTAACCCTCCAACTTTCAACCTCTCTCTCTCTCCCCCACCTCCACCTCCCACTCCCCCCACCATCCTAACCTCCAACTTTCAACCTCTCTCTCTCTTTCCCCCACCTCCACCTCCCACTTCCCCCACCATCCTAACCCTCCAACTTTCAACCTCTCTCTCTCTCCCCCACCTCCACCTCCCACTCCCCCCACCATCCTAACCCTCCAACTTTCAACCTCTCTCTCTCTCCCTCACCTCCACCTCCCACTCCCCCACCATCCTAACCTCCAACTTTCAACCTCTCTCTCTCTCCCCCACCTCCACCTCCCACTCCCCCACCATCCTAACCTTCAACTTTCAACCTCTCTCTCTCTCCCCCACCTACCTCCACCTCCACCTCCCACTCCCCCCACCATCCTAACCTACAACTTTCAACCTCTCTCTCTCCCCCCCCCCCCCACCTCCACCTCCCACTCCCCCCACCATCCTAACCTCCAACTTTCAACCTCTCTCTCTATCCCCCACCTCCACCTCCCACTCCCCCCACCATCCTAACCTTCAACTTTCAACCTCTCTCTCTCTCCCCCACCTCCACCTCCACCTCCCACTCCCCCCACCATCCTAACCTACAACTTTCAACCTCTCTCCCCCCCCCCCACCTCCACCTCCCACTCCCCCCACCATCCTAACCTACAACTTTCAACCTCTCTCTCTCTCCCCCCCCCACCTCCACCTCCCACTCCCCCCACCATCCTAACCTCCAACTTTCAACCTCTCTCTCTATCCCCCACCTCCACCTCCCACTCCCCCCACCATCCTAACCTCCAACTTTCAACCTCTCTCTCTCTCCCCCCCCCCCCCACCTCCCACTCCCCCCACCATCCTAACCTCCATCTTCCAACCTCTCTCTCTTTCCCCCACCTCCACCTCCCACTTCCCCCACCATCCTAACCTCCAACTTCCAACCTCTCTCTCTTTCCCCCACCTCCACCTCCCACTCCCCCCACCATCCTAACCTCCAACTTTCAACCTCTCTCTCCCCCCCCCCCACCTCCACCTCCCACTCCCCCCACCATCCTAACCTCCAACTTTCAACCTCTCTCTCCCCCCCCCCACCTCCACCTCCCACTCCCCCCACCATCCTAACCTCCAACTTTCAACCTCTCCCCCCCCCACCTCCACCTCCCACTCCCCCCACCATCCTAATCTCCAACTTTCAACCTCTCTCTCCCCCCCCCCCCCCCCAACCTCCACCTCCCACTCCCCCCACCATCCTAACCTCCAACTTTCAACCTCTCTCTCTCTCCCCCACCTCCACCTCCCACTCCCCCAACCATCCTAACCTACAACTTTCAACCTCTCTCTCTCTCCCCCCCCCACCTCCACCTCCCACTCCCCCCACCATCCTAACCTCCAACTTCCAGCCTCTCTCTCTCTCCCCACCTCCACCCCCCACCCCCACCCCCCCCCCCCCCCCCCCTCCCCCCTCCCCACCAAAAAAAAAGTTAAAAAAATTACGCAACATCCCTTGAAAAGCATTTAAGATATTTCTGGCAGTTGTCAACACCCGTTAGTGTCCATTCTTTTTTCCTCTTTTTGTTATCTCTTTAACATTTTTGAAAAACTTTTTTTTTTAACTTCTAAACCACTATTCGTCAGCGATGCAAAATGGCCCACAACGGAACCGCTGGCTCCCCTTCCCCCCCGTTCCCCATTCCAGAACTGTGCCACAGCCCCGCCTTCTGGAACTCGGCGCGCGTGATCGTGGCCTTGACCTTGGTGCTGGTCGTCGTCACCAACGCGCTGCTGGTGCTGGTCACGTGGCGCGCGGCAGGCACGCGCATCAACCCTTTCCTCTTCGGGTCGCTGGCCATGTCGGACCTGCTGACCGGGCTGCTCGTGCTGCCTTTCCACCTGTCCTTCGCCATTGAAATGGACACCTCCAGGGCTGTGGGGGGTCCAGCAGCCTGCGTCTTCAGGTGAGGAGGTCCCGTTCGTTATTTGCATACATCAGATGACTGTCTTGAGGCTCGTCCATACCTGAATGAGGAAGGTTATGGCAGAATAGTTAATGAGAGTGAGGAGGTCCGGTTCGTTATTTGCATACATCAGATCATTGTCTTGAGGCTCGTCCATACCTGAAGGAGAAAGGTTATGGCAGAATAGTTAATGAGACGCTCATCTACCAATATACAGAGTCTTTGAGAGTGTGGGTTTCCAATCCCGCTCTCACCCTTTCTCCTAAGTGTGACGGAAAATCAAACTGAGCGTCTGTATAGTCACTGGGATGAGACGATAAAACCAGGTTCCGTGTGGATCACGCTCTTTGCGCACTGAAAACAACAACAACAACAATAACAACAACAACAATAATAATAATAATAACAACAACAACAACAACAATAATAATAATAATATAATAATAATAATAATAATAATAATAATAATAATAATAATAATGAAATAACCCATTGCGACGAGAGTGTTGTCCTCTAGCAAAAAAAACTGAAATACACTGTGCTTGGTACGCAGAATATATAAGCATGCGCTCAGGACCTGATTAATTAAGCGCTGTGGGTTATGTTGCTGGTCAGGTATCTGCCTTGCAGATGTGTTGTGGTGTATATGGTTTTGTCCGAACGCAGTGAAAGACTGAAGCTGAAGCAGAAAACATTCATAACCCGCGAAGCAGCACGCGCTATGGCTGTCTCTCATTCTGAACAAGATTAAACCAAAGGTCTTCAGGATGCATGGACTCTCACAGACTCAAGTTAAACATCCTCAGGCAGTGCGGTCAAACTGTTGCAGCGAGACTTCTTGCGGGATGTATTTGTATTATTTGTATTCATATCACTCTTTTTGTCACCCTCTTCGGGTCGCTGGCCATGACATCAGACCCGTTTAAATTTCACGTTTCAAGTTTTAATTATCCTTTCACTCCTATTGGAGTATGGAGGATTATTGCAAAATAATCTTTTCGTGCCCAGAACAAACATTTCCAAATACACAACAATGTCACATAAAAGTTGAGAAAACACAAATGTCTTTTAACTCCAAAAGTATAACTAGGCAACATTTGCAAATCTAATCATCTTACGTACAGCTAAAATGAATTTTTTGCCTCCTTTGAGCATATTGCAAAAATTAAAAACCTATTTTGGAGGCAAATATTTTTAGGAACATATCTATTTCGTAACTGATCATAATTGGGACATTCCATTATAAAATGAAACTCATCACCAATCACAGACATGTTACATACCTTACAAAGCCGTAAGCCCTGTTTCTATTTCCAGCTTATGATTATGTTTAAAGGAAACACTGCTGGCTTCCTCTCCAGGGGCGTGTCCATGACGAAGTGTTCTCCATTATGTTCACAAACCAAAGGCAGAGAATCTGTCTCTGTATATCGCTATGCTTCTCCGCTTTCACAGCCTTTCTTTTCTCGTCCACTGACATCTTGTGCGAGACGTCTGCCTGATGCCCCCAGACCAACAGACAGTGATATATAATTAGGGTCAGCGAGACGTCTGACTGATGCCCCCAGACCAACAGACAGTGATATATAATTAGGGTCAGCGAGACGTCTGACTGATGCCCCCAGACCAACAGACAGTGATATATAATTAGGGTCAGCGAGACGTCTGACTGATGCCCCCAGACCAACAGACAGTGATATATAATTAGGGTCAGCGAGACGTCTGACTGATGCCCCCAGACCAACAGACACAGTGATATATAATTAGGGTCAGCGAGACGTCTGACTGATGCCCCCAGACCAACAGACACAGTGATATATAATTAGGGTCAGCGAGACGTCTGACTGATGCCCCCAGACCAACAGACAGTGATATATAATTAGGTCAGCGAGACGTCTGACTGATGCCCCCAGACCAACAGACAGTGATATATAATTAGGGTCAGCGAGACGTCTGACTGATGCCCCCAGACCAACAGACAGTGATATATAATTAGGGTCAGCGAGACGTCTGACTGATGCCCCCAGACCAACAGACAGTGATATATAATTAGGTCAGCGAGACGTCTGACTGATGCCCCCAGACCAACAGACAGTGATATATAATTAGGTCAGCGAGACGTCTGACTGATGCCCCCAGACCAACAGACAGTGATATATAATTAGGTCAGCGAGACGTCTGACTGATGCCCCCAGACCAACAGACAGTGATATATAATTAGGTCAGCGAGACGTCTGACTGATGCCCCCAGACCAACAGACAGTGATATATAATTAGGTCAGCGAGACGTCTGACTGATGCCCCCAGACCAACAGACAGTGATATATAATTAGGTCAGCGAGACGTCTGACTGATGCCCCCAGACCAACAGACAGTGATATATAATTAGGTCAGCGAGACGTCTGACTGATGCCCCCAGACCAACAGACAGTGATATATAATTAGGTCAGCGAGACGTCTGACTGATGCCCCCAGACCAACAGACAGTGATATATAATTAGGTCAGCGAGACGTCTGACTGATGCCCCCAGACCAACACACAGTGATATATAATTAGGTCAGCGAGCCTCCACATCTGTAGCTCCTTCACTCAAGAATTAGATCTGTGAGAACATTTGAAAAACGTCTTCTCTTACGGTTGAAACTCATGCACTCTCAATCAATTGCTTGCTCTCTCTCTCTCTCTCTCTCTCTCTCTCTCTCTGCGTACGCGCGTGCACGCGTTTGTGTGTGTGTGTATGTGTGCGTGTGTGTGTGTGTGTGTGTGTGTGTGTGTGTGTGTGTGTTGTATGCTGTGGAGGCATCTTAATTTTATCTCTGCGTGCTTGGGGAGGGGGTCCGGTGGGTGTGTGTGTGTGGGGGGGGGGGGGGTGACGCTGTGAGCACATCCAAACCAGTCAAAGGAGGAATTTGGGACGTTCCCAGTATGAATCCAGTTTATCCACCCTTTCATTCATTCATTGCTCAGCGGCGTCCTGTTCCACATCCTGCAGACCATTTCGCTCTACTCTTTCTTCGCCCTCAGCCTGGACCGTCTGCTGTCCATCGAGTGCCCGCTGCGCTACCCAAGCATGATGACATGGAAGGTAAGCGTGTGTATGCAGAGTTTTATTGTTGTTTTTTGTGTGTTTGTTTGTTACCACACACCTTGAGCTTTGGTGTCCAGACAGTGTTGTATGTCACACGAGCCCAGGCCGACCGACCGCGCGCTCACTCAAACACGAACACTGGCCCAGCACACGAATTCACGCAAGCACAAACGCACGCACGCATGCACATACGGACACACACACACACACACACACACACACACACACACACACACACACACACACACACACACACACACACACTCGCTCACACACACTCAAACACTCACAGAGGCAGGAGAGTGGGAGCCATGGTCTTCACTCCATGGTTTATTTCCTGCCAGTGCTGAACTGAATGTGACATAATGTTGTGTTCCAACACAGGTGGAACTCTTGTGAAAGATACAAACCATAACTTACGCCATCGACAACTGTACCCCTTTTTAAGCTGTCAAAATCAGACATTCACCTGACGCGTACAAATCGACACGCCCAAACAGTGCACAGCTAACATCACAATACTTAAAAATCAATCTCACTATCCCACCCTCCCCTCCACACAACACCTTAAAACATACACAGAAAAACAGAAACAAACACACACTGTCGCAAGTATCAGAAAAGGGGAAATTCAAAAAGCTGTGTCTTAAACTTCTTGAACGTTAAAAAACCGATTTTTTTCTCAGGGACAGAGGTAGAGAGTTCCAGACATTGGGGCCAAAGACAGAGAATGGTCACAAAGAATAACCGACGAACTGTAAGTAGAGTGGGGTCAAGAGACCCTAGCATCTTTGAAAGATTGCTTAGACGGAGAAGTTCAGAAAGATCTGGTGGCATATTGTCGTGAAAGAGTCACTGGAAGAAGTGTTCTGAGCAGTAATGTTGCACTCTTGCGCCTGGATTTACTTACCACGAATCGGGCTGCATGATTCTGAATTTGTGAAAGATTACTTAATTTGTTCTCAAGGGGACCAGCTAAAAGATAGTTACAGTAGTCAAATCTAGACAGTGTAAAAGAAACAGCTAGTTTGTTGGTAGCAGCAGTGGAAAAGAAGGAGCGAATTCCTACGTAACTGACAGAACAGAGTGCGCCACAAGTGTTTGATATGTGCATCAATGGAAAATATATCATCTAAGTAGAAGCCAACGTTTCTAACAGACTAAGAGAATGGTATGTCACAGCAAAAGATGGACACAGTGTTAAAAATGACGTGTTTAATTTTTGATTTGGTGCCAATAAAATCAAGTTCAAGTTTTATTCTCATTCATCTTAAACTTGTTTTCATTCATTCACTCAGCCACATCATCCCCAAATGAATTTATAAAACTGCGAGCAAGAGTTAGAAACAGTAGAGTTGTGGAGCTAGAAATCGCCTGCAAGGAAATGTTATGAGTGAACTGGCTGACGAATGACAGACAAGAGGCTGTGTATACATAGTAAATGAAACTGGACCCTTGACTGAACCCTGTGGCACTCCATACTTCAACACAGAAGGAGTGGTTCGTGACCAAGAAGGACAGACTTGATGCGACAAGTTGAATACGAGACAAACTAAACGAGGACAATTCCAGGATAGCCAAAGAGGTTAGTAAACATGTTATGAGAATGTTATGGTCTGTGGTGTCGAACGCTGCCTACAAATCAAGCAGTTACAAATTAAATAAAATTCAAATTAAAAAAAAAAAAAACTTAATCAGTCCACATGAAAATTAACATGTGCAATGCAATCACAGGCTCGTTGTAGACACCAACATAAAAATGAACATAAAAATAAACATAGAGATGAATTAGAGACATGGCCACTGTCAGATGTCTGATGGAGGTCACTGACCGCTCGCAACAAGGCGGTTTTTATGGTGCTATGGCTGACTGAAGTGGCTGTAGAAGTTTGCGAGACACCAGATGCTGCAACAACTGTTTCAACACAATACGCTCCAATACATTTGACAAGAAAGGTAAATCAGAAACAGGACGATAGTGTTTCAAATATTTTGAAAGTTGGCTTTTCAAAACAGGGGTGAGATAAGAGCATGCTCAAACGCGGAGCTACAGTACCAGATGACAAAGACATATTGATGATAACTATAACTATGGAAGTAATCTCATGCAAACAATCATATAACACAGAGGCAGACGTGGGGTCAAGGTCACAGGATGACGAGATCTTTGGCTTTTTTTTTCTTTTTGGGGGGAGGGGGGCGGAGTTGAGGGGGAGGGAGGGGCTCTTTTCGTTGTTGTTGTTGTATATGTATACAAACGAGGGTGATTAAGACACTCTCCTCCCCAACCACAACCCCTATCCTTCCACTTTTACAGGTGAACATGGCGGCGGTGGCGACCATCTGGACGGTGCCTGCATTGTCCTACGGGTTGGTGCCGGCCACGGGGCTGGGCACGTACGAGTACAAGTGCTGGCAGAGCATGTGCAACCTGGGCGACATAGACGCGGGCTACCTGACCTTCTTGCTCCTCTCCTCCTCCTGTGTCTTCCTGGGCACCTACGTGCTGAACGGGCGCATCTTCTGGGTGGCCCGCAAGCAGGGCCTCAAGACCGTGGAAATGGCCCAGCACTTTCGCTCCCAGACTGGGAAGAAACTCAACATGGGCGACAGGTTGAAGGCGGCAAAGTAGGTCTGGGTATAGGGGAGGGGGTAAAAATCATAATGATACTTTATTTCATATGTCGCCATTCCATGTAAAACATGCTCAGCTATGGATGAGCAACGTAAAAACCGACATGCAGAACTGAACGCATCTCTTGGATGAAGGTGGCAAACATATGTACCGGGTGAGGGTTGTGGCGAAGGCGGCTGGAGTGATAATTGTAATGATGTTTTCATTAAGAGCGATGGTTTTGAGTTGGTGGCCTTACCATGAGTAATGGTGCTTATTTGTTGTTGAATATTTCTCGCTTTCATTCATTCTTTCTTTCTTTTTTCTTTCTTTTTCTAAATTTTTTCTTCTTTTTTGTCCAGTATTAATATTTGTTTGTGTATATTTTAGTTGCTGCTGCTGGTATATGTTAATATAACACGTTTACTGCCAGGCAAACAGAACTTGCTGCAGGAACTCTGCCAGGGAGGGTTTTGATTGAAAATACGTATAACAAAGAAATTATACAGGCTAGACTTTTTGTCACATGTCAAAAGTCTTTTTCAGAGAGGAAATAGACCAAGCTTTCTTTTGAAAGCACTCTTGAATCAGGGGGGCGGGGGGTAGTATGTCACACAAAAATACAATAACACGAACACGCATGCAAACAATGAAAACACACACACACACACACACACACACACACACACACACACACACACACACACACACACACACACACACACACACACACACACAAGAAACACGGACACGCATGCAAGCAATGAAAACCCACTAAATGCAGCCCTAGTATCCAAGACGTTGTGACTGAACTTATACAACATCAACACTATCGAGATAACACACATTTGAATGATTATTCATTGCTTAGAATGTTTTCAGAAATGTTAAACTCCAGTCCAGTTGGTATCCTCCTTTGATGTATTATAATTAATGCTGTTATTTATATTTACATTGTTGTAGGTTAATACTTGTTGATATGCATATACATATTCTCCTTCCCATGACACCTCATTCAATACACACCACAATCTCTTTAGACTTTTTCTTATAATATACTTTTCCTCTGATACATAACATGAACACTTTTTTTTTTTACACTAATATTCACATGCATTCCCTTTCCTTTATCCACTACTTTACTCCTTTCCGTCTAAAAACTCTTATAGTGAATAGACGTTACACTGAAGAAAACACATTTTGGAACCATTCCAAAACGTATGCCGTCCTCCGTGTTTCTCCTTTGATGGGGCTATAACTATTAGAACGGTTTATTCAAAGACTGCACTCGTGTTTATTCATGATAGAAATATAGTTTGCTTCTGGGTTTGAGAACAGTTATGGCACTATTTCTATTTCCGGCTGATGAAAAATTCAGGAAAACTCAAAATAGTAAAGTTGGTAATACAACCGCAACTACCGTGTTATGGGTTAGCCCATATGGGTACGATGGTTAGCCCGTCATGTAGACAGTGAACAGATAAAAGGATACATTATGTTTGGGTTTGGAGCTTGATTCTGGGGCGGCTGGGGGGTGGGGGGTGGGTAGTTTCTGGGTTTATTTTGTCTGTGCCCATGACTAGCCTACTTGTTTTCTAGCCCATGGTTAGCGCAAGTTATGTGCTTTTTTTTTTTTACAGTGAGTAAATACAAAACATACTTTTTGTTTAATATGTTGTATGTTTGGTGGGGTTTTTTGTTGTTGTTGTTGTTTGTTTTGCTGTTGTTTTTACCAATAATTGCTTATAAAGTAATGTATCTCGATAAATCTCTTCGTGTAGATACAAGGTAATGTTCGTGGTTACAGTACTAATCGATAAATCTCTTCGTGTAGATACAAGGTAATGTTCGTGGTTACAGTACTAATCGATAAATATCTTCGTGCAGATACAAGGCAATGTTCGTGGTTACAGTACAAATCGATAAATATCTTCGTGTAGATACAAGGTAATGTTCGTGGTTACAGTACCAATCGTTAAATATCAGTACTAATCGATAAATATCTTCGTGTAGATACAAGGTAATGTTCGTGGTTACAGTACTAATCAATAAAATCTCTTCGTGTAGATACATTTAATGTTCGTGGTTACAGTACTAAGCCTGCAGCTTTCCTTTTCCTTTCCTTTATTTTTTTCAGCATTGCTTCCTAAATGTCTTTGTTTGTTTGTTTGTCGTGATTGTTGCCTTCACCAGTGCGTTCGATTTAAGAGCAGGTCAGGCATCTGCTCCTTCTGTCAAAAAGAATAATACAGCAGAAGTGGTGTAGCCTGTGTGATCAGTTTCAGTTTCAGTTTCAGTAGCTCAAGGAGGCGTCACTGCGTTCGGACAAATCCATATACGCTACACCACATCTGCCAAGCAGATGCCTGACCAGCAGCGTAACTCAACGCGCTTTGTCAGGCCTTGAGAAAAAATAAATAAAATAAAATAAAATAATAAATGAATAAATAAACAAATAAATAAATAATATAATAAATAAATAATATAATAAATAAATAAATAAATGATAATGAAAATAAAATAAATAAATAGATAAATAAATAAATAAAATAAATGTGGTGTAGCCTGTGTGAATCAGTCTGCACACTGTCCCACCTCCTTTTTTTATTTTTATTTTTTTCTCTCTCTCTCTCTCAAGGCCTGACTAAGCGCGTTGGGTTACGCTGCTGGTCAGGTATTCTCTTGGCAGATTTGGTGTAGCGTATATGGATTTGACCGAACGCAGTGACACCTCCTTGAGCTACTGATACTGATACTGATACTGACACTGATACTCCCACTTCCTTGTAAAGTGAAAAACTGGAACTGGAACTGGATTTGTCAAGCCCTGATCGGTGCGTAGAGCTTTAGTAAAGCTTAAACATCTGATCCTTACCCCTTCTTTGTGGATATCATGTTGCGTATATGGATCGGTGAACATTCTATGAAACCACCTTAAAACACTGAAAACTAAAACTATTTGTGGGGAACGAAATGTAAAGCGCTTTGAGCAATAGAAGAAGACAAAAATGACTGCAGGATTCTTCAAAGACAAAAAACTAAAGTTTATAAAAACCTTTTGGGTGGTAGTTGAATCCTCTTTGTTTTGACACGACGTTTCGAACCATAGGCCCGTTGTCAAGTGATGAGAAGAGGACAGTGTGAATAGGAAAGCCTATGTGAGGAAAGGGTGATGACATCTCACTACTTTCTGTTTTGATGGGCCATGCACACTAAACACTTGCTGATCACCATTCAGTGCCATACGTACTCACTCACACACACACACACACACACACACACACACACACACACACACACACACACACACACACACACACACGCACGCACACACACACACACACACACATACAATATTTCTGGAGAAACGCGCTATATAAAGTCCACTAGAAGTAGTAGTAGTAGTGTTTTCTTCCTCCATCAGGTCAATCCTGCTGGCCCTAAGTCTCTTCACGGTGTGCTGGGGGCCCTACTACACCGCTCTCTTCTGCTTCGTGCTGTTCCGGGCAATGACCACCCCGCTGACCGAGTTCGGCCTCCTGTGGTTGGCCATCTCCAACAGCTACATGAACTTCTTCGTCTTCGTGGCCACGTACCGCTCCTTTCGCCAGCACTTCCTGCACATGATCGGCGTCAAGAACCGGGTGGGTACGGCCGACATCACCATCATCTCCAGCTCTTAAGAAGAGGGAGGAGATGCTGCAGGTCGGGTAAGGGTGGAAAATCGGGGGTTACGGCCCCCGGGTGTGGTGGGGAGGGGTGGGGACGGCGATGAAATGACACTTCTGCACTGCAAACAACGTCAAGGTCAAGGCCAATATTTCCAGAGAAAAAATGGTCCATATGTGTGGGAGGGGGTGGGGTGGATGATATATTGAAAAAAAGAAGATAAACAAAGCACAACATGGTGACGATGTTATTGGCACAATCCTCACCATGGGCGCTTAAAAAAAAGGGGGACAGTGACGTCAATGAAACATTGAGAGGGACTGTTAATAAATGACTCGTTGAAACACTTAAAAGGAAGTTGCCAACAATGACGTCGACAAAGAAGTTTGTGAGGGGCTGCCAACAGTGACGTCCCTGAAGCAGTTTAAGAGGGACTGTCAACAGTGACGTCACTGAAAAAACATTTTGTGAGGTGCTGCCACATCTGGCCTCACCTGGAACGGTTTCCCTTTCGCGATGTTTCGCCCACAGCCTGCGAAATACACTCGATCAACTCTATTTCCGAGTTCGTTGTCGATCGATCAACATACTTTGTATAGGAACGGTGGGTGTGTGGGGTGGCTGATTGTGTAGTTTAAACAGTTTTCGTACATTAACAGAGAAAAACAACAGAATCATAATTTGTGTCGTGCGTAGTGATATAAAAGCTATGATGTCAAATATCATTCCATTCACGAAAACCTATTTTGTTCAGGAAGGCAAATGGTGGTAGCCCTCATGCAGGAAATGTAGCCTTTTCACAGTGTGAATTTTGTGCTATGAGCCATTACGACTTCGAAGTCGATGAAAGAGATTTGCCACATTGCTTTTGCGAGCAATCCCCATGCAGAACAACTGTTTGAACCTGGTTCAAATGATTTAGGCAGATCAACACTCAGTGACTGGGGACCGTTGTGGTCGTCCAGAAAATTCGTTGCTCCAGAGAAGATGGCCCTGGTAAGGTGAATGGCTGAGGAGAATTGTGACATTACGCGTGATGAAGAACATTTCATCGAGGAGTACCTTGGGATTTTGGGGAATGTTGGGGCCCTCATAACTTGAATGATAAAAAAGAAGGTAGGAGTTCATCAGAGCACAAACATGATCAAACAAGTTGACGGAGCTCAGAACATTGTAAGTGGAGACGAAACGTGGTTATTTCAGTGTGACCCCGAACCAAAGCAACAGTTAGCAGTCTGGGTCTTTCCAAGTGAGAACCCATCTTTAAAACCTAAAAGATCAAGAAGCACATGCAAATAAATGATGGTGAATGTATTCTATTTCTTTCAAAATTCGGCCATGTAGCTACCATATCCATCCATTCAAGACGGGAAGACAATGGCACACAAGACAATGACCACTGTGTCAGCCACTGCTTTCCTAAAGTATTCGAGGCATGGTGCAAACAGTGTTCCCGAACTGGAAGCTAGGGTATTCTGCTGCATCATGACAATGCCTGTGCACACACTGAAACAACTCTTGACTTCTGGTGAAAACAACAACAACACACAGCTGGTCACATATCCTCCATATTCCATTGATTTGTCCCCTTGTGATAAGTTCTGCTGTCTGCGGTCAAGCAACAGCTGAAACGAAGACAGTTCGAATGCACTGAAGATGCTCGAGCCTTCTTGGAGAGCGTTATTCTGGGTACATGAATGGGCGAAAGCTGAGGGAGTACATATCGATGATCTGGAATAGTCGTGTTGTGTGAAAGTATACCTGCATTGAGATACTTGTTCAATATCCCTCGTGTAACAGCAAGGACAATATCTAACTTTGGGTGAGTTTTAATGGCATGAAAGCTCACTTTTCTTTTGAAACGTTCAGTATATGTGAAAGGCATCGTACAAGAAACGTTTGCACTGGGATAAGCATGTCTCTCGAAGAAAAAAAAAGATGTGTATGAAACGCATGACAACAAGTTGAAATGGCATAATACAGTCAGATGTACGTGGTGATAAGTTCTACTTTGCTTGTGCTTGGCTTTTAGCTATAGTTCTCTGGTCAAATTACAGTTTACAAAACTGACGTTCTGTGATTATTGTGAAGAGTCTCCTCATCTTCCTCTCTTCTTCTGCCTCATCTAAAACAATTTTCTTGGGAATTTCAGAAATGAATGTTTTCTTGGCGAAAATAAACCTGCTAACTTTGTGTTTGCTTGGAAACCTGAATCCTTTTGATGCCACACATTGAGATTACGGCTTCATGGAGAATTAAGTACGTGTGGGACTGATATGTGTGTTCCGACGGATTTTGTGTGTGTATGTGTGTGTGTGTGTGTGTGTGTGTGTGTGTGTGTGTGTGTGTGTGTGTGTGTGTGTGCGTATGTATGTGTGTGCGCGTGTGTGTCTGTCTGTCTGTCTGTTTGTCTTTGTGTCTCTGTGTCTCTGTCTCTCTCTCTCTGTCTCTGTCTCTCTCTCTCTGTCTCTCTCTCTCTCTCTCTGTCTCTGTCTCTCTCTCTCTCTCTCTCTCTCTCTCTCTCTCTCTCGATGAATGGGTTTGATGCAAGATGAGCATTGCCTCTATGACCTTGGTAGATACATCTATTGTGCAAACCGACGTCGTTAATGCTTTTTCCTTTTTCTTGACTTTTTTCGTTTGAAGATACGTATGACACTGTTGATCATTTTCACAGTACACTGTAACTACTGTTCACTCTAACATTGTCAGCACGATTGGTTGTAACGGGTCATATGACCTTTGCAATAAAATTATTGCATTCTTGCGTTCTCTCTCTCTCTCTCTCTCTCTCTCTCTCTCTCTCTGTTTAAATGTGAATGTGAATGTCACGTCTTTATTTCTTCATCTCTTTGCTACTTTGTGGATGTTTTGATTCATTTTCATTTTCCATTTGCCCTGAGGGCTGGATGAAAAAAGCACATGCATGCTTATTCCACTTCCCTCAATAAAAAACTTCGTTCTTTCGTTCTCTCTCTCTCTCTCTCTCTCTCTCTCTCTCTCTCTCTCTCTCTCTCTCTCTCTCTCTCTTATTTCAAGATATCCTGTAGACATGATATTGCCTTTCTTTTTGAACAATACCGTTGACAACATTTTTATTACATTGTCATTTATTCGGGTTTGTTTTTTTTCAAAACTTGATTTTTTTTATGTGTGTCTATGATTTAATATGCAAACAAAGGCAATCTGTAAAGAAGCTTGGAAATCTAATGCTTGTATTATGCACGCCTTCCTTGTCTTCTTTTTTTTGTCTTTTTTTTTCAGCCTCCCATTTTCGAGCGACGGTTGGTTGAATGTAAACAACACGTGCGTTTTATTATCTCTTGCCCTTGTTAATAAATAAAAGATTTGGGCTTGTTTAGCCTTTCCTGTGTGTGTGGTGGGTGTTGCATGAATTACTTCACACGCTTTTCTGCGTTTCTGTCTGACTTTCCGTCGTTGCATAATTATTATGTCTGTCTCTGCCTCCATGTCTTCTCTGTCCCTGTCTGTCTCCATATCCGTGTGTCTGTCTGTCCACCTGTCTCTGTCTCTTTCTGTCTGACTTCCTGTCTCTCTTTCTCTCTCTTTTTTTCTGTCTGTCTGTCTCTGTCTCTGTATCTCTCTCTCTCACAGATTTTTTTCTCTCTCTCTCACTCACACACACAGAGACAGACAGACAGACAGACAGACAGACACACACACACACACACACACACACACACACACACACACACACACACACACACACACACCTACATTCCATTTAAGTCAAGTTTCAGTCACAGTGGTAGACACTATCATAATTTTCAGTTCATTACTCTATCACAAATTATGATGCCGACCACGGCTGAAGCACCCCGAGCACGTATTGGTAATGTTTACTCTGTTTTGATTACCTTTTCGTTGTTGTTGTTGTTGTGTGTGTGTGTGTGTGTGTGTCTGTTTGTCTGTCTGTGTCTGTGTGTGCGTGTGTGTGTGTGTTTGTGTGTGTGTGTGTGTGTGTGTGTGAGCGCGCGCGCGCGCGCGCGCGTGTGTGTGTGTGTGTGTCCGTCTGTCTGTCTGTCTGTCTATCTATCTGTCTGTCTGTGTGTGTGTGATTGAGAGAGAGAGAGAGAGACAGAGACAGAGACAGAGACAGAAACGGACAGACAGAATAGAATAGAATAGAACAGAACAGAATAAATCTTAGTGTCATGAAACCTTCAGGCTTATAAAACACAAGTACAATAGTAAATAAATAAATGAAGAAATACACAATTCATTAATCAATTAACGTAATACATTGGAACAGCAGTGTGTGTGTGTGTGTGTGTGTGTGTGTGTGTGTGTGTGTGTGTGTGTGTTATTTGTTTGTTTTTTTTGTTGTATTTTTTTTAAGGACTCTGTTCAAGAGTACTCAAAACCTGTCATGGGTATAGAGTTGCTGTAGTAGGTCGTGTGTTGACTGGCTTCTTTGTTGGACGTCGATAGTGCTTGGTTGTTTGTCCCTCATCCTTCTCTAATGCTACGTTCACAGTTCACAGTTGCTGACAGCAGCTGTACGAGAATTGTGCGAACGCCATTTTGTGCTTTCCCGCCATTGTATGCCGGCGGTAAGTTTCACACTGGCCACCAGCCAGACGTCTCCAGCTGCATCCAGCCCGCTGTTTGATTTGTAGCGAGTACATACATCAGATTGATGCCTGGTCCTTCCAATGAACAGACAACTCTTCGATGATACTAGCAGTATGAATCCTAGTAATAATGCTTCGTTTCTTCCGTCTGGAGAGCGTCGTAGCTAACAGCAACTGGCTGTGTCTGACTGAAGTGTTTTGCTGTGTCAGGCTGACGGCAACTGGTTGTGTCTGACTGAAGTGTGTTGCTGTGTCAGGCTGACGGCAACTGGTTGTGTCTGACTGAAGTGTTTTGCTGTGTCAGGCTGACGGCAACTGGCTGTGTCTGACTGAAGTGTTTTGCTGTGTCAGGCTGACGGCAACTGGTTGTGTCTGACTGAAGTGTGTTGCTGTGTTAGGCTGACGGCAACTGGCTGTGTCTGACTGAAGTGTGTTGCTGTGTCAGGCTGACAACAACTGGCTGTGTCTGACTGAAGTGTGTTGCTGTGTCAGGCTGACGGCAACTGGCTGTGTCTGACTGAAGTGTGTTGCTGTGTCAGGCTGACGGCAACTGGCTGTGTCTGAGTGAAGTGTGTTGCTGTGTCAGGCTGACGGCAACTGGCTGTGTCTGACTGAAGTGTGTTGCTGTGTCAGGCTGACAACAACTGGTTGTGTCTGACTGAAGTGTGTTGCTGTGTCAGGCTGACAACAACTGGTTGTGTCTGACTGAAGTGTGTTGCTGTGTCAGGCTGACAACAACTGGTTGTGTCTGACTGAAGTGTGTTGCTGTGTCAGGCTGACAACAACTGGTTGTGTCTGACTGAAGTGTGTTGCTGTGTTAGGCTGACGGCAACTGGCTGTGTCTGACTGAAGTGTGTTGCTGTGTCAGGCTGACGGCAACTGGCTGTGTCTGACTGAAGTGTGTTGCTGTGTCAGGCTGACGGCAACTGGCTGTGTCTGACTGAAGTGTGTTGCTGTGTCAGGCTGACGGCAACTGGCTGTGTCTGACTGAAGTGTGTTGCTGTGTTAGGCTGACGGCAACTGGCTGTGTCTGACTGAAGTGTGTTGCTGTGTTAGGCTGACGGCAACTGGTTGTGTCTGACTGAAGTGTTTTGCTGTGTCAGACTGACGGCAACTGGCTGTGTCTGACTGAAGTGTTTTGCTGTGTCAGGCTGACGGCAACTGGTTGTGTCTGACTGAAGTGTGTTGCTGTGTTAGGCTGACGGCAACTGGCTGTGTCTGACTGAAGTGTGTTGCTGTGTCAGGCTGACAACAACTGGCTGTGTCTGACTGAAGTGTGTTGCTGTGTCAGGCTGACGGCAACTGGCTGTGTCTGACTGAAGTGTGTTGCTGTGTCAGGCTGACGGCAACTGGCTGTGTCTGAGTGAAGTGTGTTGCTGTGTCAGGCTGACGGCAACTGGCTGTGTCTGACTGAAGTGTGTTGCTGTGTCAGGCTGACAACAACTGGTTGTGTCTGACTGAAGTGTGTTGCTGTGTCAGGCTGACAACAACTGGTTGTGTCTGACTGAAGTGTGTTGCTGTGTCAGGCTGACAACAACTGGTTGTGTCTGACTGAAGTGTGTTGCTGTGTCAGGCTGACAACAACTGGTTGTGTCTGACTGAAGTGTGTTGCTGTGTTAGGCTGACGGCAACTGGCTGTGTCTGACTGAAGTGTGTTGCTGTGTCAGGCTGACGGCAACTGGTTGTGTCTGACTGAAGTGTGTTGCTGTGTCAGGCTGACAGCAACTGGTTGTGTCTGACTGAAGTGTGTTGCTGTGTCAGGCTGACGGCAACTGGCTGTGTCTGACTGAAGTGTGTTGCTGTGTCAGGCTGACGGCAACTGGCTGTGTCTGACTGAAGTGTGTTGCTGTGTCAGGCTGACGGCAACTGGTTGACGGTATCTGGCTGGGGTTATCAGTATCAGTATCAGGAGCTCGAGGAGGCGTCACTGCGTTCGGTCAAATCCATATACGTTACACCACATCTGCCAAGCAGATGCCTGACCAGCAGCGTAACCCATCGCGCATAGTCAGGCCTTGAGAAAAATAAAATAAAACAAAATAAAAATAAATAATTTTTTTTTTTAAAAGGAAAACATATTTTAAAAATAAAATAAAATAACACTAAAAAATTAATTGATAAATATATATATATATATATTTTTTAAAGATAAATACATATCATCGTTAATGCACAATGAGAATCAATCATTTGTAGGAGAGAGAGAGACAGAGACAGAGAGTGTGTGTGTGTATGTGTGTGTGTGTGTGACACTGACATTGACAAATTTTATTGCCTCTGGCAAAGATACCCTTTTTGGAATAAGGGTTACAATACACACTGACACACTGCCAACCAACATTTTTGGCGGAAAATAAAACACGTCGTCTCCAAGAGCCAAAATATATAATCAGCCACAAACCAAAAATAAAATAATGTTCATCAACACTCACACGCGCTAGAACGTAACCACTCATGAACTCACACGCAGACGCACCAACACACATATAATCATCGTCCCGCATACAATCACCATACAATCTATTCAAGCTTTGAAGACGACCGTATAGCTACTAAAAAAAAAACAACTAAAATTTCCAGTTCTTATCCTTACTGGCTAACCAAATGAAAAACAAAATACTGGTGGAATTTTCTGGGTGGGGTGGGGGGGGGGTTGTTTTTGTTTTTGTTTTGTTTTTGTTTTGTTTTTTGGGGGGGTGCATTTTTTTTTCCTCTGACCCTTTTTTTTTAACGAAAATCGATAGGTTCTGCAATGAATGTTCAGTTGACAGTATTGCTACGAGATTGGCTGGGGTTAGTGTGAAGGTAGCCTAAGTGTGTATGGATGTACGCAAGAAGGCGTGAAAGAAAGAGAGACAGGCAGACAGACAGACATACACAAACTGACAGACAGAGACAGACAAACAGAGGCACTAAAAAATGCTGGACGGGGTGGGGTGGGGGGGGGGAGAGAGAAAAAAGAAAGAAAAAACACGTGAAACAATAATCATTATCATCCGCACACGAACGCTGGTAAACAGAGAGCGGCAGCCTCATTTGGTCACGATTAATATTTGATGACCACCATGGAAATCCGACACCGGTGGGACGGGCAGGACTTACGATTTGTGATCCTCACGAACTGCGGGCAAAACTGCTCGCAACAAAAATAATCTACAGCTTTTTAATCATGATTTCCGCAGACAGGAAGTCCATCCATCACGTAAACACCTGCTGGTTTCTGAAATATTGCATGCTGCAGATCGCCTTTCTGGGAGTTAAGATAGCTGGATGGGCTGATTTTCTGGTCTACCATCCAGACTGACGCAGATGGTGTTTGAATTTAATCACTATACAACGTCACTTTCTCATCATTCTCTCTGCAGTTTTGTTCACCTATCGTGTTGTCGTTCATTAGGGAACGTCGACAAGCACCTGCTTCAAACTGTCTACATTTTTTGTTTTCATTAAACAACGAGGGTTTTTGTACTTGTTTATTGATGTCTACGGTCAAACGTCCCCCGGTCTTCCTTACGAATTGAGTTCAGTTTCAGTAGCTCAAGGAGGCGTCAGTGTGTTCGGACAAATCCATGTTCACACATGCAAACACACTGAGGTGATATCACTGTGTTGAGTTTCCTCCGTTAGTTCTTGAGGCATGTTCAGGAATGGATAGCTCTATTATAAATAAAGTATCTTATACGTTTGCTACGAGTATGTAATTGTAAACTGTTCTTTAAAAGTTTATAGTGAGTGTTTTAACAGGTACAACAAGTCTATATCCAAAAACAGAAAGAACTCTTGCACACAAGCATTTCGACTCATGACATGAAAAATACATTTCACTAAAACAGAGCACAGTCGACTGTTTTTTTTATAATAAAAAAATGTTGTATTTTATTATATATATATATATATATATATATATATATATATATGGGTAATTGCGAACGGCGTGTAACTGCGAACGATTCGTATACCGCCCCATTTCGAAGCGTTCTTAACGGTTGTATTTTACAATTTAACGTCTGTTTCGACCTTTTCCTTATGCCTTAATTTAATGAACATCCATTTCAAAGAACCACTCTTACATAAGCTAATTCTGGCTATTTCCGCGCTATTTCTGCCCTTCGTGCACCACTGCCGACCAAGATTACAAACGTACTCTCAAAATCCTAAAATCAAGGGACGCAAGTTGTAGGACTTGAACTTCGACACAGTTTAAAATAGTTTTATTTGATCAGATATGTTGAATGTGAAATACCACTGCTGGGAAAATTTAAGAAAGCATATTGGCGACAGATCAGAAAGTCAGTTTGACAGGAATCTGCAAAATATTGTCGTTTGCAATTAGACCATAGGATATTTTGACGTGAGTCTATTTGCGAACGATGTTGCATTGTTATTAAGCACTCTCAAAAGGGTGTGTCTGCGTGCGGTGTGGGGTTTGTGTGTTTAAATGTCTGTTTGTGTGTTTATGTGCATGTGTGATCAAAACCAACAATACAACAGTCTGGTGCGATGTTCCAATAATATGTTATGTCTAATGAGTTCAAGACCTGTTTCTTTTTTAATTGTCTATATGTACCCAAAGCCATCGTTCGCAATTAGACTTGCCCGTTCGCATTTACCCTCAGGCACCCCTGCCATTTCAAACGTCGACAAAAAGTTGAAAAGATTGAGCAGATGAACTTTTCATGGTGCAACCAGTCGGAGAAAGCCTTCAAAAACAAAAGAACTATCGCACGACATGTAATCTTTACACTACACACGTTGAGCTCGCTTCGACTGGATCGTTCGCAATTACCCATACCTACTATATATATATATATATATATATATGCGTGGAAATCAGCATTATTGCTACCAAACCGACTGGTTGGTCATACACTTGGTCTGCTTTACATTAATTTGAAATTCCTATTGCTGTTTTGGTCATCTTGCCTTGGTAATACAGCAGAGACGATAATAATCAACTGAAGACTGGGTGAGTCTCGAAATTCAGACTTATCTCTGGGAAAATATAGGAGAAATAATGTACACGAAAGAAACAAAAAAGAAAGAGAGCAAGTACGAGAGGACATACTGACAGTTTTGACAAAACGTGAACCATTGCAGCAGCGACTTCAATAATTTCAACATCAGCTTCTCACGGGTTCAGTCGGTCCCGAGTCCTTTATGAAAAAGTACACGTGGGAAAAGTACAAATGTAGCCAACCAGCTGCTTGATTAATTAAAGATAAAGTTATGAAAATAATGTCAAGAAGCAAAGAAAAGAATCATCGTTCAGAAAGACCGTGTTTGGGATGTGGAATAGTTCTTTTGTCCATGTTGCTGACGTTTCGTAGAATTCTACTTTTCTGGCACTTTTTATAAGGAACGTCGGATTGCATTTAAAGTTTTATTTCACATACACTGCTTCCAGAGTTCAGAAAGCTACGTGGGCAGAGAGAAGAAAGACTGGTAGGAAGTAGGGAGAGAGATGGAGGAGAGGGATAGATGGAGACATGTGTTTTGTTTTTCACATAATTATTAGTATTCGCACCTTAAGGAGAGAGAGAGAGAGAGAGACAGAGACAGAGACAGAGACAGAGACAGAGAGAGAGTCTCTGGCTAGCGCGTTGTGATCACAGCTGACTGGAACTGCCCACAGAAAATCCAGCTCACCGGTTGTACAGACAAGGGCGTGGCAGAGCGGACCCTGTATATAACTACAGAGAGCACACAGTGCCGGCCAGTCTTGCCGCCGACAGCCATCTTCTTCACTGATCTGTCGAGCTGAAATACAATGTCGTTGTTTGGCCTTCTCCACGTCCACACGTACTTTACGTAGGTCGTTAACAACACTGACATAGTGGCGTTCCCAGCACAGTAGAAGAACCAAAGCAAACTGTCCGCTATGGCTCTGACATCCAAGAAACGTCTCGCCCTCTGCTTCATAGTTCTGATCGTGTCGGATGCCAGCAGAACGGCAACGCCTTACCTCTCCCCACAGCGTAACGTGACCAACTTGGCCGACAGGCCGACAAGCTCTTTGGACTTAGAGCAGACCACTCTGAGTGAAAGGATGCTTCAGACACCAGAAAGGGCACAGGTGGCTGCAGAACATAACCACACAGACACAGGTGGCATCATGACAAGCAGGCCACAGGACGATATGATCTCTGGGCATGACGAAGATACACAGCAGACCAATTCCACATCGATTTCGATTTTTTTCAGATATTTTAGTCGAAAGTTTTTGAATGCAGCGAAACTCACTAAGCCTCAGACGATTATTTCAGGACTGTCTGACACGCTGTCCAATATTTATGGCTTGAATAAAAACATACTATCGAAGCATACGTTTGGTCTACAAGGCACATTTATGTCAAATGACTCCATGAATGCCAGCACCAGGGAGAACACTTCCTGGTCAACAAAAAGTCAGTTTCGTTCACCTGTGAAGTACAGATTATTGGACTGTCTTTTGGCAAGATCACACATTGATTTGCCCGCTTCAGATGCAGTCATTACATTCTACTCCAGTGCTGACAAATGCTGCAACTACATTTGCAACATCACGATATCTGTTCCCAAAGGCACAGTGATGGTTTTACAATATTTTAACACCAATAGCTTTGTCTGTGAAACACTCAGTATCAAAACAATGGTTAAGACCAACGGATCACTGGAAACTGTCATGGATCCGTGTTTTTCTGAAGCTGTACACGTATCTGCGGGAACGACGTCGTTCAATGATATACAAAGAATCGTTGTGTACGGAAAAGACACGGTCATTGAAGTGAAAGCCAGAGAAATAACGAGAAACAATTATTTCTGGATTGAAGCAAACTTTTTCGACAGTGAGAATTTAAAACTACAAGGCGTGTTTACACACACGCATTCAGGTATTGTCCAGTCGCTGTATTTTGTTCCCGGTATTTTGATTACATGTATCGTGGAAGATTGGATTAACGATTTGCAATCGCATCGCGATGATGGAGTCTCCCGTCGGTCCGACGGATGAGTAGGCAGGCAGGCTTATCTGTCGGTGTGTGTCCTCATATGGGAGAAGAGGCCGATTCTGGATGCGCAGCACTTCCCACAGGTGTTGCAAGGGAAAACATCTCCAGAAACTGAGCTCACGCTTCTCCTTAATGGCCAGCGTTCTCTTGTTTTCAAACGTCTTTATGCCACTAGAGCACAGCATCTTCCAGCGACAGCGGTCAAGGGCATCAGTTTCTCAGGAAGCGATGTCTATGTCACAGGCTATGAGGTTTGTCTTCAAGGTGTCCTTGAAGCACTTGCAGGGTTTTCCAAGTTCACGGTGGCCTTCCTTCAGCTGGCCATACAAAAGCATCTTCGGGATCCTGCTGTCCGTCATGCGGACAACATGTCCTGTCCAGCGTAGCTGGCACTGGATCAGCAGGCTTTCGATGCTGGGCAGGCCGCTCCTCTCTAGGACCTGGAGGTTGGAGACCTTGTATTGCCACTTTATGCCGAGGATCTTTCGTAGGCATCTCTGGTGAAACTGCTCAAGTTGTTGAATGTGACGGCGATACGTCGTCCATGTTTCACAGCAGTACAACACCTTGCCCCCACCTGCATTCAAGATCGATGACACAGAGATCGAGTCAGTCGACAAGTTTTGCTACCTGGGCAGCACCATATGTAGCAACGGAGCCCTTGAAGCAGAAGTGACGCTGCGCATCGCCAAATCCAGCTCCGCCTTTGGCAGACTCAACAACAGGCTGTGGAACAACAAAGGCACCAGGCTCAGCACCAAAATCAAAACCTACAGAGCTGTTATGCTGACCACCTTGTACTGCTGTGAAACATGGACGAGAGAGGAGCGGCCTGCCCAGCATCGAAAGCCTGCTGATCCAGTGCCAGTTACGTTGTCCGCATGGCAGACAGCAGGATCCCGAAGATGATATTGTATGGCCAGCTGAAGGAAGGCCACCGCGAACATGGAAAAACATGCAAGCGCTTCACGAACACCTTGAAGGCAAACCTCAAAGCCTGTGACGTAGACATCGCTTCCTGGGAAACTAATGCCCTTGACCGCTCTCGCTGGAGGATGCTGTGCTCTAGTGGCATAAAGACGTTTAAAAACAAAAGAACGCAGGCCATTAAGGAGAAGCGTGACATTTTCCCTTGCAACACCTGTGGGAAGTGCTGCGCATCCAGAATCGGTCTCTTCTGCCATATGAGGACAAACACCGACAGATAAGCCTGCGTGCCTACTCATCCGTCGGTCCGACGGGAGATTCCATCAGATATATATATGTATATCTGTCTCTCACTCTCTCTCTCTCTCTCTCTCTCTCTCTCTCTCTCTCTTTCTCTCTCTTTGTGTGTGTGTGTGTGTGTGTGTGTGTGTGTGTGTGGTCTCTGACAAAAACTGCAGTTGACTTAATCAAAAGCCATCCCGTTGGTTTTTTTCTAATTTGTTTCATCCTTTTTTTTTAATGTATTATATGCTGCAGAGTTTACCCTCTGATTTATTTTATCCAAAACAGTGTTTCGTTTTGGGCGATAGCGTCAGATTTACTTGTAGAGTAAGGTTCTCATTATTCTAATTAGTGGAACTGTTCGACTCTAACATGTAATATGTCGTCTTGATTACATTATGAAAACTTAATTTAATGATTGCATAGTGGACGTATGTAGTGAAGTACACTACTTTTTTGTCTTCTCTCTCTCTCTCTCTCTCTCTCTCTCTCTCTCTCTCTCTCTCTCTCTCTCTCTTTCAATAACCGCGGCAGTCCAGCAGCAGATAAGCACCCATACATCTCTGATAAGAGAAGATCTGAGTGGCATTAAAAATGAACTGCATGAAATAAAAGAACAGTACAAGAGAATTGACGACAGATGTAACAAGTTAGAGAAAGACCAGAGTGACCTAGCTAACAGTGTGGCTGTGCTGCATGAAGAAGTGACTGAGGGGAAAGCTGAAACAGACCAACTGGAAACATCAGTCTCTGACTTGAAGGAAGAACTAAAACAAGTACGATCAGAGATAGACAGGCTGGAAGGGTGTTCGCGCAGAGACAACCTGCGATTCTTTGGTATCCCTCAGTCCAGTGAAGGAGATAACTTTGACACGTGTGTTGCAGCGCTAGTGGACACGTTGAACAGCATCGAGAGCTCTGGCACATGGACGTCAGGCGATTTTGTCAGGGCGCACAGGGTGGGGTGGCCGAAGGAAGGGCAACTGAGGCCCATGATCGCGCGTTTCTCCCAGTGGAGAGACAAAATGCAAGTGCTGACAAGCAGAGCATTCGAAGTCAGTAATCAGAGAAGGGTGTTGGAGTTTCAAATGATCTGACACGCCAGCAAGCCAGCATAGTCGCCCAGGCACGGAGAGAAGGGAAGAGAGCGGTCTTCAGAAACGGAACGATGGTGGTGGTTCCAGCCAGACCAGCAGACCAACGCTCTTACTCAGAGGTGACAGCAACGGGAACGGGAGGAGGGGGCGTGGCATCCAGTGGCCAACTGCACGGCAGAGACGTGACGTCACAGCAACACCTTTCGGGTCAAGGCCGACTGAGCAGCAGTCCTCGTTGCAACCAGCGGACCCAGTGTGCAGCAGAACGGGGTGGGGGTTCCACTGACCGTGACTCCCGTGCTTCTCGCATGCAGCAGTCAGCGGAGGACGGCAGTGGTGGTGGTGGGGCGGGGGGGGGGGGAGAGAGGTTCCCCTCGTAATGTGAGCGGCTCGATGGCTGACCATTCTACACGGGGGACGGGTGGAGGAGACAGGGTGTCTCCTCACATCAGCGCTAGCTGCGGGCCTGGTGTGTCGCCAACCAGCCAGCCGTCACAGGATTCCCAGCGGGGAGACGGGGCCTCCTCTGGTTCTGACGTCACGGGGCCTGCCATTGAACAGGCAGCGCGCGGACCGGTTCGTGCTGACGGGGTTTCCCATCGTCATGACGCAGGGGGTGTTTCCAGTGGTGCGCGCAGTGCGAGTCAGGGATCGACGAACAGACAACGCGGATTGCATGATTACCTGACAGGCCAAGGTAACAACAGTGGTGATCGCAGGTCAATGCGTAAAAAGAACTGTAAATAGGATATGCACGACCATTCAACCTCTTGGTCTTTTCTGACTTATAATATCGAAAATGTGTGCAGTAAATTGAATAACACGTCATTCATTAATTATGTCAACTCTTTCGATTTTGGGTGCCTCACAGAGACATTTATTGACAGATCATTTGAATATTCAGGGGTGTTTATAGACTTTTTGAAGTTTGCTGCTCCGGCAAAGAAACTTTCAGATTTTGGGAGAAATTCGGGCGGTGTTGTGTTGTTAGTCAAGAAATCCTTAGAGCAATATGTTAAAGAAATTAAATTAGAATGTGAAAATGCTGTAGCTTTTAGGTTGAGCAAAAATGTACTTGGGACTGACAAAGACATGATTTTAGTTGCTTGCTATGTTGTACCTGAAGGTGGTCCTCTTTATAATACCACCAATTTAAAAGATGGAATCATTATATTAGAAGAAAGTTTGCTGCATGCTGTGAGTGACAGTGATGTAGACTTCATGTTTTTTTGGTGACTTCAATGCCAGGACTGGTTTGTGTCAATCAACACAAGAAGATATGTTAAATTTCGAGTCACATTTTAATTTTCATGACCAGGGTTTGACAGACCACTTGGACAGACACTCAAAGGATCAGACCATAAATAGTTTTGGAAAGTCTCTCTTGAATTTGTGTTTTTTGTTTGATCTGTGTATTTTGAATGGGTATTGTGATGGTGACAAGGACGGGGAATTTACTTTTGTGCCACCACAAGGGTGCAGTGTTATTGACTATTTTCCTGTCCCTGAACACTTTTCCCATAACTGTAATATGACTCTAAGTGATTGTCTTGAATCCTGGCACCTTGCCATTGAAATGACCTGGCAAAATGGCATGAGGAAATCTGTTCAGAATCAGGATTATGGCACTGAAGAAAAAATTGTTTGGTGTGAAGAAAGTGCAGAAATGTTTACAGAGGAATTGAATTCTGATGAAATTAGAAAATGTTTTGATGATGCTTTCCAAATGTTGAACTTGGATGTGAATAGAAGTGTTGATATTTTTGTTGGAGCTATGTATAGTGCGGCTGCATGTATGGTGAGGATGATTGGCAAAAGAAAGAACAATAAGGATGAATGGTTTGATTTTGAGTGTGAACAGAAGAGAAAGGATGTGAAGAGAATGTTGAAAATATTTCAAAGGACAAAAACAAAAGAAAAGAAGGATGAATTGAAAGAGCAATATGTTAAAGAACGATTAGTTTGTGTAAAAATGAAACGAAAAAAGAAATGTGAATTTGAAGAAGAAAAAATAAGAAGATTGAAGAGTTCTATTAAGGACTCCGAGTCTTTTTGATCAACAATTAGGACATTAAATAGAAAGGTAACAATATATAGCGAAATAAGTATAAATCAGTGGTTCGAGCACTTTCGCAATGTTTTCAACATCTGATGATGGTTCAGATAATGATAACAATGACATTGGATCAGATGACTCTGAAGAGCCATTATTCAATGACCCAATTCAAGAGAAGAAATTGTTAACAGTATAAGAACTCTGCAGAAAACTGCAGGGCCAGATAGAATTCCAGTTCACAGGTAATAGACTTTTTAGTTACTTTATTTAATAAGCTGTTTAATGAAGGTGTATTTCCGACAGACTGGGCTAAATCTATTATAATCCCTCTGCATAAGAAAGGTGATACCAATAATCCAGACAATTACCGTGGTGTTGCACTTACTAGTATTCTTGGTAAGGTCTACACAAACATTTTAAACAAACGGCTAACAGAATGGTCAGAAAGAGAAGAAAAAAATAATTGAGGAACAAGCAGAATTTAGATCAGGCTATAGTACAATAGACCATATTTTCACATTATACTCCCTTGTTCAAAAATATCTTCTTAGGAACACTAAATTATATGGCGCTTTTAGATTTTCGCAAGGCTTTTGGTTCTGTCAACAGGAACTTGCTGTGGAGTATATTGCATAAAGAGGGTGTAAATGGTAAATTATACATGGCACTTAGAAGTGTGTATGACTCAGTGCTTGCTTGTGTGAGGTACAGATGTGTATATTCTGAAGTGTTTGAATGTCCGCGTGGAGTGAAGCAAGGATGTTTGCTTAGCCCTTTACTGTTTTCATTTTTCATAAATGAACTTGCTAGGGAGGCTGCCCAAAAGGGAAGACATGGTATTCAACTGATTCCTGGTGCTGTTGAGATATTTCTGCTTTTGTTTGCTGATGACATAATTCTTTTGTCGGACACTGTAGTTGGCTTACAAAACCAGATAAATGCTTTAAAGGAGGAAGCTGACAGATTGGATCTTTCTGTAAATCAAGACAAAACAAATGTCATGGTTTTTCGTAAAGGAGGACATCTCTCAGTGCATGAAAGATGGTTTTATGGCAACAATGAGATCAGTGTTTCAAACTCTTACAAATATTTAGGTCTTTTATTCACCACAAAGCCGAGTCTTCAGAGCACCTGGGTAGAATCCTGTAGAAAAGGGAAAAAAGGAACAATAGAAATTATAAAATCCTTAAAGAAACTAAACTGCATTGACTTTTCAATTTTTTGGAAACTATTTGATTCACAGGTTGTACCAATGTTGTCATATGGGGCAGAGGTATGGGGTTTATGTAACAATAGTGAAATGGAAAAAGTACACACATATGCTATAAAACGTTTTCTTTCAGTACCACTGCATTCATCAAATAAAATGATTTACGGTGAAGTTGGTCGTTACCCTTTATTTATCACAACTTGGATAAAATGCATTGAATACTGGCTTAGGCTAACACAGCTTCCTTCTGAAAGAATATGCAGACAAGCGTACAACATGATGGTAAACCAACTTGAATCTGGAAAGCATAACTGGGCTTACTATGTGCAGAATGTTTTGAATGTTCGTGGTTTCGGGATTGTTTGGATGTGTCAAGGAGTTAGTGATGTGAAATTATTTTTGTCTGAATTTAAAGATAGATTTATTTCTTCATACAAACGGGTTTGGCCTTCTCATTTAGAAGATTCGGAAAAATATATAGCTGGTTTCTTTCGTTTAAGAGTATATATGAGACGAAAAAGTATATTTCAGTTCTAAACAATAAATGGCACAGACTTACTCTTGCTCGGTTCAGGCTAAGGGTATTGGGGCTGAATGCCAGTAAAAGATGGTACTCCATTGACACATCCGCTCCACCCCCATGCCCTATGTGTGGGGCGCAGACAGAAGACGAAATTCATTTTCTTTTTGTGTGTAACGCTTACAGTGATATCCGTAAAAAATGTGGTTTTTAAATAAAGTGTTTCAGTTGGAAGGGACATCATCCATCTCCTTTTGTCAGATAATGTAAAGATAATTCGGTCACTTGCTAAATTTATTGCCCTTGCTTGGCACTTTCGTAGCAAGAATTGCTCTAACTTGTAAATGCATACACAACAAAAGAATTGCAGTCTCGAAAGTTAAAAAATAATCATACTAAAGCTTTAACTGTCATAGCGTTTAGGTTGGATGGTCGACTCAAAGAAGCCGACATTTGTATCGTTTTCAAATATGCACGGAGAAAATGCAAATTAATTGAATATGTATAGGTTTACTTTTTCTTTTTTTATACTTTTCTTTTCGGTTGAGCAAGCCGTGAGTTTGTCGAGCGTGGGTAAAGCCGTTTTCGACATTAGTGGTTTTTTTACTGTCTTTCAACAGACATTGTGATTTTCTTTGCAGGATTGATATATTCATGCTGTTTGGTTTGTTGTATGTTGTTAAACAATTATTCTGATGTGTCCCATGCCAATAGGACTGTAATGTCAATGGCATTAAAACATTTTTCAGTTTCTGTGTGTGTGTGTGTGTGTGTGTGTGTCTTATGTCAAGTCATTCATTTCTTCTTCTTCTTTGTGCGTGTGTGTGTGTGTGTGTGTGTTTGTGTGTTTGTGTGTGTATGCTGCTATTTGTAATGAAATTTTCTGTCGTTCTAAAAGTCACATTAAAATAACTTTCCATAATTTGTTTTGCAGGTTACATTCAAACGCCAGGTTATGATGGTCTCACACGGAAGATATTATTGTTGGCCAGCTGGATGAAAATTGAAGTCCCACCCGAGCATAAAGTCATGACAAGTTTTCTTCCTTTTGATGAAAATAGAGAACACGACTTCTGCGACAGAGAAATTATTACTATTCTCGTGGGCAATCTTTCAGAGAGTGCTATTCATGAAGTCCTTTGTTCGAGGTACCGTCCAAGTCCTCAACTCTTCAACACTGATGCACTGTTTATTTACTTTACATCAATGGATGTACCATTTCCCATCCTAGGATTCAGAATGTTGTTTTCCTTCCACAACAACAGTGCCATGCCAGAGAAGCTGCCGAATGGCTTCTGGAACTGTTCGGTACCTCACTGGACGGACTTTAAGCAACACTTTCCATGCAACCTGTTGACTGAATGTCTGGATGGAACGGATGAACTCCACTGCCCCTATACACACTCTACCTGTGGTGTCGGCCGCATACACGTCAACGGGAGGTGCTTTCTTTATTTCCCACCACCGAAAGAAATGGACAGACTGACTTGGCAGGAAGCCAATCGAAAATGTCACAGTCATGGTGCCCGCCTTGCCAGCCTGAGCTCTCCAGATGTGTGGCGTCAGGTGTTAGCGATCATGGATTTCCATGAACATTACGCTATCTTCATTGGGCTGAAGTCATTCTCTGCCAGTCAACCGTCTATGTAAGCTTTTCGTAATATTTTTACAGATGCATTTTGACGGCATCACCTCTGTCTCTGTCTCTGTCTCTCTCTCTCTCTCTCTGTCTCTCTCTCTCTCTGTGTGTGTGTGTCATGTGTGTTGACGCTATTTGTTGGACTATATTGTCAACAGCTAATGAGTCATTCAATTATTTCAATCTTTGTCTAATGCCTTTCAAATGCACAATTTTCATAAAGTATGTTATTTCGTTTCTATTTCTGACATGAGCAACCAGTCTTGCTTTGGTTCCTGATTTTGTGGCCATGGTAAAGATGTAAAAGATATTCTCCCTCTCTCTCTTCCTCTCTCTCTCTCTCTCTCTCTCTCTTCGGTGTCGCCTTATTGTCGTACATAGTGAGGTCTTCAGCATCAGTTAGATTTACTGAGAAAAATTCTAAACCTCTTGATCTATCAGTTGATTTAGAAAAAATCTGGTATAATTGTATTCAGAAATGGGGGGTACGTTTCAAACCATGAAAAATGGTTTTATAATGGGGTTTAGCTGAAAATTGTTAACTCATACAAATATTTAGGTGTTCGGTTAACTACTCGTTTAAGTCTCTTGCTCACTATGAATGAACAGACAGCAAAGGTGAATTAGGTATAGTTGAAATATGTAAAACCTTGTGGAAAAAGGGGATATCACTCCTGGCATCTTTTTCACCATATTTGAGTCCCAGATAAAACCTGTCATACTATATGGATCTGAAATATGGGGAACCTTACATACATTACATTCCGAAATGGCCCACACATTTGCCCTGAAAAAAAAAATATATTAGACGTTGTATCTAGAACGCCAAATGACATGGTTTATGATGAAACTGGAAGAGTACCACCACATGTAGACGCAAAAAAAAAAAAAAAAAAAAAAAGCCATCCGATACAGGCTGCGCCTTCCAAGAATGACAGTTGAAAGATTGCCGAAGAAAGCCTACCTCATGCTTGTAAATCTAGACAGTAACATTAAGAAATGCTGGGCATCACATATTCGCAACTTACTTGCAATATATGGATTTGTTTATGTATGGCTGTACAATGTAGCCTGGTTTTACGTGTCTTCTAGGAGCGATTAATTGACTGTTGGAAACGAGGGTGGTTGTAGGATCCAAGAACACAAGCGATATTCTGTATATAGAAAAGTTTTATTTGCATTTTCATTAGAGCCGTATTTCGAGTGCATTAAGAATAAGGCATTAAGGGACATATACATCAGATTCAGATTAGGCATTACTGATAAAATTAAAAGAATCCATAAATTTCGCTATTCCACAAACCTTCCTGTGGAGTTGCGTTGCCCTTTATGCAAACGAGATATTGATGATGAATTTCACTTTCTGTTTAGTTGTCATTCAAATGAAGCAATAAGATCAAAATACCTTCCTCTGAAATTTGCACAAGATCCAAATAAACAACAGCTGACAATTCTAAACGACCGTAAATATTGGACCAATATTGCTGGATACATATATCACAGTTTGAAATTTAGATCGACCAGTTAAGTAATTTAGTGTTTATCATCTGTTTATTTCCGTATCTCCTGGGCTGATGGCCACATGTTCCAATGTGTGTAAATGGAAAACCAGTTTGTCCATGTCCACATCCATTTTGTGAACGGCTCAATGTGTGCGCGTATGTGTGTACCGGAGAGTGTGGAAGAACATTTTACGTGTGTTTGGTGTTTTTGATTTCCCCTTTCCGCCCTCCCCTGATGTGAGCAAAGGCTTAAGTCAATAAACCATTTGTCTTGTCTCCCTCTCTCTCTCTCTCTCTCTCTCTCTCTCTCACACACACACACACACACACACACACACACACACACACACACACACACGTTTAGTTTCAGTTTCAAGGTGTCAAAGGTTGCTATCAGAGCCATATACGTTACACCACTTCCACTCTGAAAAATAGAAGAAAAAAAGGGCGGGGGAGGGGGGAGTGGGAGGGGTCCGATGGAGGAGCTGAGGACAAGCAGATGCCTGAGCTACGTATAAATCCAACACACAGGACAAGCCTGGAGAGCATACCCAAATGCTGCAACGAAAGAAAATAGAGAGAGGGGACAGATAGAGCCATAGACAGCATGCCCCGAAATGCAGACTTACAGAGGTGACTATCGTGAACTCTGCATGGTGTCAGCTTTTGTTTTCCTTTATGTGTTGGGCTGTTTGTTGTTGTTGTTTTATTTCGTTTTGTTTTTCTTCCTACAGATTTCGGTATACCTTACAACATTTGGATGGAATCATCGGCTACTTCCTGGGGGATACATTTTCGACCTCAGGTGATGTGTACCAACCACTTTGCTTTCATATTCAGAAAATATCCAGAACATACTCACCGATCGCCAAGGCGAGAGACTGCTTCCTAAAGATGCGTTCCGCAATACTGTGTGAAATGCCAGAAAAATCTCAAGGTATAGTATTTAATGTATAGTATAGTATAGTATAGTATAGTATAGTATAAATCAGCACAGGGTAGCGCAGTACGGTATAGTATTATTCATATGTGTGCATGTGTGTGCGTGCGTGCGCGTGTGTGTGTGTGCGTGCGTGTGTGTTCTTGTATTGTTTAAACCACTGATGTATGTAATACAAGTTGTGTGATAAATATATATATATATATATAAAGTTAGAACTGTCGGGTAAAAACATGTATTTACAAGAAGCAGAGCATTATTAATGGATGATACGTATTTCTGCTCAACATCGACAAAATGAAAAACACCAGAAGTGGCGTGACGTATTGTTTTATGTCCCTTTACACATACTGTTGACTGTAGACATTTTGATAGTCAAAGTATTTATTTTCACATTTGAATGTTATCGTGTACAAGGAGAGGAGGGAGGAGAGGGGGTGATGGTCAGTTGGGGAAAACCAGATAGAAGTAGGTGGAGCCAAAGTTGAATATCTGAAATAGATATTTAAAGGCAATAAAAGAAAATTACTTAATGGACTTCGTAGAAGAGAAAAGACCATAGTTCACCACCAAAAGCAAGTTGCTTGCTGGAAACGGAACAATTTATTTTTAGGCAGCCCACAACTATCGGAATTTCAATATTTTACGATCATAATACAAATCTGTCAAAATTTAAAACTTTCTCTGTATATATCACGACATTTCAACTTCGACACATTGCTCGACATGAAAGGGAGAAAAAGGCAAATCATTGTCAGAATCCGTGAAAACACATATCTCTCAAAATCATTTCGAACCTCTTGCTTTCAACAGAATCAGACACCAGGGAAAAAAACTCTACAAAAGCGCATGTATAGTGTGAGCTCATCATAACTGTAGTATTCTCCAATCCCAACTCATCAAAATGCTAGATCTGTTGATTTTCACGGTGATTTGTAGACATCATGCATTAAGTGATGAGGCCTTTGTATGAATCAATCAGTCTCTGACTACAATTTAGCGGACTCCGCCTCCTTTTGTTCATTTGTTATCGAGAACAGTCGCATGTCTGTACTGAATATTCATAAAAAAAGGTCTATGCTATTGTTAGAAAAAAGAAAAAAACACTTGGATAAATGTCAATAGTGAAAAACCTTCACATTGAATGCAAAACACTAAAGCCTTTCTGTGTCTTGAGTCATAGTTTAGAATGTGATGTTTTAGGTGAGAGAGATAAGTTTAACATATTTCCCAGGGTGTGTCCAGATTAATATCCCATTAGCGCGATGCTCCAGAGAGATGTCATCATCAATGTATCTTCCATACTAAACAACAAAATTTCCTATTTGAAATAAAAGATTTCTATTAATCAGCATTTCAGTATGTCAAATAAAAGTGCTAAATTTTGTGAATAAAAACGTTTAAAAGGTAACAGTAGCCCGACTGTTGAAATACTTTGGCTTCTGTATTTTTTCTACACTTTCCAGAAGTGCATTTTCATGATAATAATTATTAGAATGTATTGGAGGAACTGACTTTTTCCTATTTTAAAGCCCAATCTGGTGTGTTGACGTACTAAATGTTTCGAAAGAAAGTAAATGTTATACCTTACAACACACACACACACACACACACACACACACACACACACACACACACTGAACAACGTGTTATCACATAGACTCACGTTGTATGTAGCAAAACATAAAAACGTATAACGGTATATACATAATCCTGCAACAGACATCCAATCAAACAATAACTCATGTTCAAACTAAAACACATCACACACAGCACATCATTCAAAGAACATTTTATACATCACACTTCCATCCAACTCTATTCCAGAGGGAACAGTAATGTCTTTCTCAAAACCCTGCCAGAAGAACAAGAGGTTCTGAAATGGTCTGTAAATCAAAGAATGAAAAGCATACGATCAAAACCTCGTTGGATTTCTCAAGGTGAAAACTGAAAAAAAAAATGTTGTTAAAAAACACTTAAAAGCAAACAAATGCAGAAAGATAAAATAAAGAAGGGTAAATAATATCAGCAGATACAGAAGCAATGCAGAAAGAAACCAGAAATGTTTATGAACCATGATATATACAGAGACCAACCCAAAAAGTGACAGACGCCTGCCAAAATTAACAGAGAATGAAGCTAACGAACTTCCTTGTCTTATAAATGATAACTAAACCAGTTAAGAATATTTATACAACCTTTGTGACGACGCTGCTTGGATTTTTTTTTTTTTTTCAGTGCCTTTGCTGACAGCAGACCACAGTATAAAATTGAACCTGACCGCCTCGAAAGATTTATGGAGTGCAAGCACCAGTTACTTGCAGTGCCCAAAAGGTCATATGACACACAACTTCCTGGCATGTGACCCAGAAGTCGCGTGCTGGTCTCATGACTTCAGTCCCGCTTCCTGTTCCGCTCCACTCACGCCACTTCCGCCTTCGTATCAATGCAGAAGCGGTGAAAGAATCCCGTACACACTGGTGTGCGATCATCAGCCTGACTGCAGTGACCAGGATGATGAGCAGTTCTGTGTGTTTCCACCATGTGATTTGGTGAACGAGTTTCAGTGTGAAAATGACCAGGTGGGTTTGCTGGAGAAATCCACGACTTCTTCATAGGCTTCTTATACATGCATACATCTTTCACACACACAAACTCACACACGCGCGCGCTCACGCACGCACTCTCACTCACGTATGCGCGCGCACAAACACACACACACACACACACGCACACACACACACACACACACAAACAAACAAACAAACAAACAAACAAACAAACGACCGCACAAACTAACACACGCGTATGCACATACCCAGTGACAAAGCTAAAATCCATTCAAGACAAACTAATTCAGACTAATTCTTCCGGAATGAAAATAACACACACACACACACACACACACACACACACACACACACACACACACACACACACACACAGATATATATATATATATATATATATATATATATATATATATCGTATTCTATAATTTTGCTTTACCCAGTGTTCAAAGAAAGAAAATGAACGAAAGCATAATCTGGATATAAAACAGATGAAGAAATATAGACCCATATGTAATTTTTAATTCATCGATAAATTTATCAAGATGGGTTTTATCAGTTACTGGAATATATTAATGAAAATGGACTGCTGGTCAGTTTATGGTAAAAAAAAAAAAAAATTTTAAACGCCTACCAAGAAATCGGCCTTTCTTTCTGTCACAGATTGTCTTTTCTCAAACGCATTCGAAAGACTCACATCTGCATTTACATTTGATACAGCTGACCTCTAAATTCTAAGCGACCGTTTTAACTCTGCCTTTGGCAGAGTCAACGATAGGCTTATGACCATGAAACTCCCACTGGCATCTGGCCAGAAGCACCTCACCATTGTCAGTGCCTACGCCCCAACCATGACCAACCCGGATGAAGTGAAGGCGAAGTTCTACGAGGACCTTCACTCTGTCATTGCTTCTATCCCTAAAGCAGACAAGCTCATCATTCTTGGGGACTTCAATGCTAGAGTTGGCTCTGACTACATCTCCTGGGATGGAGTGATTGGAAAGCACGGTGTGGGCCACTGCAACCCAAATGGATTGCTTTTGCTTCAGACCTGTGCAGAGCACGAACTGCTGATAACCAACACAGTTTTCTGCCTCCCTACCCGTTACAGGACGTCATGGATGCACCCTCGCTCAAAGCATTGGCATCTCATCGATTATGTCATCGTCAGGAAAAGGGATAGGCAAGATGTACGTGTAACAAAGACCATGTGCGGCGCCGAGTGTTGGACAGACCATCGCCTTGTAGTCTCGAAGCTGAATATTCGAATCCAGCCCAAGAGACGCCCCCAAGGCCAGAAGGCTCCAAAACGGCTCAACATCGCTAAGCTGAAAAACATCACCATCAAACAGTCCTTTGTGGAGCTGCTGGAAGATCGTCTGGAATCCGCCTCTCTGGACAACCAGAATGTGGAGTCTGACTGGAGGACCCTGCGTGAGCTGATCTATAGTACAGCTTCAGAGACCCTGGGACCCATGTCCAGAAAGCACAAAGACTGGTTTGATGAAAACTGTGATGAAATCAAGTAGCTTTTGGATGAGAAACGCCGTCAGCATCAAGCCTACCTGAGCAACCCAAAGTCCACATCAAAAAAGGATGTGTACGATGCCATCTGCAGGACTGTTCAGCAAAAGTTACGCCAGATGCAGGATAAGTGGCTGAGTGACAAAGCTGATGAGATCCAGGGATATGCTGACAGGCACGATATGAAGAGGTTCTATGATGCCTTAAAAGAAGTCTACGGCCCCACATCCTCAGGATCATCCCCCCTCCTCAGTGCAGATGGGAATACCTTGATCACCGAGAAGGAGAACATTCTCGAACGATGGGCTGAGCACTTCAACAGTGTCTTAAATCGTCCTTCCTCCATATATGATGAAGCCATAGACCGTCTCCCACAAGTCCCCATCAACGAAGCACTGGACGATCCGCCAACACCTCTTGAGACCCTGAAAGCAAATCGTCTGCTATCCAGTGGCAAAGCACCTGGCTCAGACTCCATACCAGCAGAGGTCTACAAGGATGGAGGCACTGTGCTGACTGAGAAGCTCCATCAGCTGTACTCACTCATGTGGAAAGAAGAGACGATCCCCCAGGATTTCAAAGATGCATCTATCATTCACTTGTACAAGCGAAAGGGGAACCGGCAAGCCTGTGATAACCATCGGGGCATTTCCTTGCTCTCCATCGCAGGCAAGATACTTGCCA
>NC_134893.1:3498216-3530716 GCF_041734735.1 Babylonia areolata
TCCGAAAGAACTCGATTGGCACTGCTGCCAGAAGTGCACCTAATAAAGAGCTGAAAATCGCTGGGCGACTCTTCATGGTTGTCGCTTCTAATTTTCTCTGTTGGTTTCCGTTGGGGGTGCTTGGAATAGTGCAGGCTTGCACAGGAATGACTATCTCAGGAGAAGTGAACGTGGCATTTTTAGTTTTTGTCCTGCCACTGAACTCGGCACTCAATCCCTTTCTTTACACTCTGGATGTCATGATTGAAAAACAACGAATGAAACGAGAGGAAAACATGAAGCAAAAGTTCAAGTCCATGTTTAACAGTCGGACAACCGTCACCTGCCCAGACGAGGCTTTGCAGCGGTTGAAACTTTGGATTTCTGTTGGCATGCTGCCGAAAGAACTGATCGCTGATTTTCTATCTGAGCGTGAAGGTCTTGACAACAGACCAGAGGCACTGTATGCGACAAGCGACACGTTGTCTGAAGAAACGGATGCCATTACATGTGATGGACCGTCGCGTCAGTGTCTGGTAGCTTCAAAATAAATTGATTTAGCCTGACTTAAAATTACTACAAGAAAACAAATCAATCTTCAATGTTTATTTCACACACACACACACACACACACACACACACACACACACACACACACACACACACACACACACACACGTGCTTGGTGCACGCATGTTTGATTTCTATTGCTTGTAATGCACAAATATAAGTTCTGAAAAAACATATTTTGCTTAAACTAATTGTTCTGTCAAATTCAAACGTTCTGTCTCCGTAAAAGATAAATTTGATATAATCAAAACATTGGTAGTGACATCAATGATAATCATAAAACAAATTCGTGAAAGGTTTTCAAATTGGTTTGAAATTTAAAAAAAAAAAAAACATTGCTTACCTTATTTTTCGCATTAAAGACATTCTCTTGTTGCAAACGCTTTAAAACGTGCATAATCAGTGAATGGTTTTGAGTCAGTTGAGAACTAATTAAAGAAATCATATCCTGTATAACATGACCTATCTAAAATGACTGAGAATGAAAAGACCTTAAACCAGAAGAAGGAAGAAGAATTAAATATCAATATAAACTTAACTGCCTGGTGAAAGAACCACTGCAGTTCATTTTTTCTAGAAATACATTGTCTGTCGTCTGTCGACACCAAATTTGCCTTGAAAATATCATTATTCTAATCATGATAACAATGGACTTCTGTAGAAGGCACAGAAAATTGTAAAGAAGCAACAACAACAAAATTCACAGTCATATCACCTGTTACATTTTTTATCGTTTTCATGTAACTTAGTAATTTTGATCTGACTTATCTAAAGCACTGCATTTGGGAAATATGACTAAAGGCTCTGTTTTGCACCTAGCATGAAGGTTATACACTATCTGCATACGACTGAATGGTGATTTTGTTGGCAAATGTAGTATACTCGGTGACTCTTATGCATACCATTAACAGCACGCATCGCTAGTTCTTCAGAACACATTACTGTAAGCATGGAAACGTGGGCTGCTTGATGGTGCCGAAGATTGGGAATGCACAGTTGACCTACCAGAGGGGAAGAAACACCCAGAAATCATCGGCAAGAGCGGCATGAGACCTGACATGGTACTCCACTCCAAGGCAACGAAACAAGCGATTCTGATTGAGCTCACTGTGCCATACGAAAGCAGAATGGACGAAGCCCACATCTACAAAACCGAGAAGTATGCCAGTCTAGCCCGCAGCCTGAGAGAATCTGGCTTCCAAGCCAAAGTCCTCGCCATAGAGATTGGTGCAAGAGGGTTTGTGGGCGCATTTGCCTACAGCCTCATGAAACAGCTGTCGATTTCTGGCAGAGAGCGGACATGGGCTCTCAAGGCAATGGCAGAAGCAGCAGAAAAGAGTTCCAGCTTGATCTGGTCAAGTCAAGTCAAGTCAAGTCAAGATTTTATTTCATGATGGTAAATTGAATTGCAAATTTCCCTACTCAAACTAGGCCTATGATGGCTCAGTGATTAAAACGTCTGCCAGAAAAAGGTGACTCAGTTCTGAAGTGGCGACCACCATGGAGGCGCGAGTTCGAACCTGCTGAGGACCAGGGGAAAAAAAGAAAAGGCGGCAATTCAAGGGCATCCAGGAGTCATGACCTGGGTGCGGTGCGGCCCGGCCCCCTTAGAGTGTAAGGAGTTAATAAGGGCCGAAACACTTGACTGAGGGGGGCTTCTTCTCTGAAGACTTTGTACTGTCCAGCTCTCCCTAGAGTTTCTTATCACTGAGGAGGCGAAGGCGGCCGCTAAATCATATTCAGGGAATGATTTTGTACAAAGGCCTCACCGCTTACTGCATAAAATCCAAGAACGACCAGCTAGATCAACAAATCCTGCTGGCTTGAAACAAAGATTTCAATGCGGTCTGGGTTTCAAAGACGGATGGTGTGGCCTACTGGTTAGAGCGCTTGATTCTCGCCCGTGTTGGCTGAGGCTGATTCCCGGTTTCGGCGCTCCTGATGGGTTAAGGTTTGGAGATTTACATTTCCGATCTCCCGTGTCAAACTATGCGCAGACCTGCTAGTGCCTGTAACCCTTTCGTGCGTATACACATGCAGAAGTTCACGTATGCTCTTTAAAGATCCCGCAATCCATGTCAGCGTTCTGTGGGTTATAGAAATGAAATGATACCCTGAATGGACGCCCCCACCCCACCCACCCCCCCACCCCCTGCCCCCTCACAGCCCCCCACCCCCACCCTCAGCCCCACCCCCGCCCCGCACAAGACGGAGTGTCGCTGCCTACAGTGCGATGTAAAAACGTGTAAACGTGGGAGTTGAAGTCCGAGGATGCATGCAGCAGCAGAAGAAAAATAATATTGACTTTCATAGCTCGCAACTGAACAAACTTCGAATTCAATTGTAATCCGAATTTCCACGATGAAGTCGATTATTTTGATGCCCCATTATTAGGGCTATTTTGTTCATAATTCTTCAAAGCATCACCTGTTTTGTTGTCATGAACTGAGCATACTGTGTCTGTGCTTTGTTGTGTTGCAGTTGTCTTTTATTGTTTATATATGGATATGTCCTTTCAAGGAAAATGGAATAAATGTTCTTGATTCTAGTAAGTTGTATGTGTGGTTGCTTGCTATGGACGTAAAAAACAAACAAAACCTGGATGTCCTTCAGACCTTCTAACGTCTCTCTCTCTCTCTCTCTCTCTCTCTCTCTCTATATATATATATATATATATATATATATATATGTGTGTGTGTGTGTGTGTGTGTGTGTGTGTGTGTGTGTGTGTATGTCGTGCAGATTCATACACATTGTTCACATTGATAATCAAACCAGCACATGTAACATCACGCACACAAAATATTCACATATGAAGAGAGGAAGTGTGTGTGGTAGGGGAGAGAACAAGAGAACACAATGTTTATTGTTTGGCCACTTGCTATCTTTCAACAGGTTTTTTTTCTAACATTTGTTCTAAATTCCATTTTGATAGGTTGACATTTTACATCAACAATAGCAATAGCTACAAAAACAAAAACAACAACATGCTAACAACATTTGGAAAGAAAAACACACACACAAAAAACAAAAACAAAAACAAACACATGGGCAAACAGACTGACAGACAGCCAAGCAGCCGGATCATACATAGGTTGGTTATTATCATGGAGAATTATCATTCATTTCTTAAGATCTTATTCAAGCTGTTAAACAATACAAACTTTAAGTATGTTCACAGCAAGTGAACATCAAACTCATTTCTTACGAATATCAATCCCAAAAAAATATTTTTCTATATTCACATACATACATACAGAGAGAGAGAGGTATATATATATATATATTTATATATATATATATATATATATATGTACATACACACATATACAAACATATATATATGGGTGGTTAACTTTCGTCAATCATGAACAGATTACTAATCACCTGTAATCAACATTTTGTAAGGCAGCCATCTGGCAGAGAAAGTGGCAAAGTTGAAGTTAATATATGCATTGAAGTCTTCAAATCTATATCGAGTTTTTAATTTGTTTAAAAAAACCTGATACTGGTGGAAAGCTGTCTTCAATTTTACACAAATATAGGTAATACTTTGCAAACAATATTATAAAGCACAAAACAGCGTCAGTTGTTCTTGTCACATCGTATTCAAATAACACAGGTGATTCTGTCAACCTTAGATTTTCTGCATTTACACATCTCTCTTTTAACAAATCTGTTAAAGCGTACCAAAACGTTTGCACATAATTGTACTTCCAAAAAGCATTATCAATGCTGTCTTTGTGTTCTCTATAAAAACTACAGTTGTCATTATCAGTAACACCAATCCCTATTAAAATAATTTTTGTACATAAACATCTGTGTACTATTTTCAGCTGAAATCATTTCAATTTTACATCAGCTATCTTGTGTGCACGCATAAAACACAATTTCCAGTTATGATGCATCAAAAGCTTTAAGTCACAACATTTTGGTTTCATATTATTTTCAATCACATAGTATATCCCCATTCCGCTGAAACATATTTCTCCATCTTTTCTTCAAAATGCGTATCCTGTAAAAAATAATAATAATAATAATAATAATAAATGGAGTACTTCTTATTTCTTAAGTAATGGAAAATATCATGTCTTTTCTGTGAACTGTTCAGAACTTGACAATTGATTGAAACAATGGATATATTATTATTCATTTTTGTCCATAAAAAGTATAACAAATATACGAATCCAACCCAACTAAAGAAATTATCCAAATACACCATGCTTGGCAAAACAAACCACAGAGTACACATAGACATGTTCATTCAGATAAATGAAAAATCTTGGAAGTTACATACATGGTCGAAAGACCCCAAAATATAATGCGCATGTATGAAAATAATGAAAATAGTATAAGTATATTGGGGGAAAAAGCAAAATAATCCGGACTATCTCCCGCGAGCGAAAGAGCAGTCTCTCCGTCTCCTTTTGTTTTACAAAATCATGCACCAGGACTTTAGACTGATGTGTGTGTGTGTGTGTGTGTGTGTGTGTGTGTGTGTGTGTGTGTGTGTCGTCTAGTTATTTAATTTGATTTCGTATTTTTGTGTGCTTTTCTTCTCTCTCTCTCTCTTTTTTTTTTAACTTAACCTTACAGCAAACACTTGGAATTTAGATAAGTGGTATCCAAAATGAAAGCTGTATATATGTGTGTGTGTGTGTGTGTGTGTGTGTGTGTGTGTGTGTGTGTGTGTGTGTGTGTGTGTGTGTGTGTAATTTACATAGGCCGTCAGTTTATTCTCTTGTAAGATATATTTCAATATTCATTCCTTGTGGAGGCCAAGTTGGAAATGAATTCAACGCACAAGAAAACGGGTGTTACTGCAAAACAGTGCACAGCATGGGTTAGCGTCTTCTGATGTGAATAGTGTGGGGAGAAAGGGAGACAAGACAGACTGACATGACATGGCTACTTTTTTCTTTTCTTTTTTTAATTCAATAAAGGGCGTGGTCCCTCATGAAGGGTGGAGGGGGGTATTGAACACACGAATATTACAACAAACTGTCACATATTTTAATACAATGGGCAACACCAAATGAAGCAAAATCAAATCAAAAGCAAAAACACTTCATCAATCCACATGGAAATTAACTAGCAAAGAGTAAATCTGCAGATTTGAGCACTTTATACGGATAGACAGCCAAGTGACCATTCACCGCACGACAGCATAGCACAACGTGAAGTTCATTTTCTACGGCACATCTACACAAGGGGCAATTAATGAAGATCGTGATCATCGTCATTTAATCTACTATGACGAAGCGATGAGGACAAAGAGAGAGAAATGCCTAATCTGAACATTGTCATGATAAACTTTAAATGCTTGTCCACCTGAATTGGTAAATAATCAGGACTGAATTCACAGAAAGGAATTTGTAAAACCCAAATCGATCGTTATTTTTTTAACATGTATGACATACTTGCCCTCCACAATCAGTTAGCCTAGTTCTGATGGTGCGAGCAATGCTATTTATATCTCATACTCCCTGTTGTAATCATACGTAACCAAATTTCATTTCGTATAACTTAACCATCGCCTCAAATTGCAGGCTTGCGCTATAGGAAGTGACGAGGATTTTTTTTTTTTAATTAGAATAGAAATTGAAATATGGAAAAGACTAATGGGTCTAGTCTTTAAACAATTAACGAGTGGAGCACATTTTGTTTTTTCAAAGACGAGAAAGGCTCAAAACGTCAAGAAAATGTCTTTCAAATCAGCTGGGCGAATGTATATACAGACATATCGAAACAAATCTAGAAACTCGATGGACCAGTCAGTGCGTACGGGCAGGGGAAGGCGGTAGTGACCGGTTCGCTTTTCTATCTGATGACTGTGGCAACCGAAACATATATGCTACTTCTTGTTCTGTCAATCATATTTCCAATGACTATTTAAGGGGGCCTCCGTTCTAATCATACGGAGATGCAATTTATTTGTCAAGACCTACACTATCCAGTGTTGCGGAAAAGTCATTTGCTTTCATCTATGTCATAAACTGGCATATCCCATACTGCATGGTCTCATCTGTTCAACTCTGCCCATCTTAGAACTACGGTCTGCACTTGTTCACGTGGCTGGTGGCGAGTCTGGTCCAACGAGACCTACAGGTTGTCGGCCGAGTATGAATACTGGCTGCCTGGTGACCTTTCAGACGGCAAGGTAATATTATTGGCAAGGATTTCACACGATGGTTTTAAGTACAAAGGTAAGTCGCTCATAGATAGATAGATGAAGCATATATATATATATATATATATATATATATATATAATAAGACTGGTCCCAGAACAAAACCTTGAAGAGCACCGTATTTAATAGTTTATAATGAAGAATGAGATCTATCTGCTGACATTACTTCTTTCCTTTCATAAAAAAAAATTAAGATAGAAGTTCCAAGGTTTTTAAAGAAAATGCATAAAGTTTTAACGTTTTAAAATAGGGAATGGTCAACTACGTCAAAGGCCTCTGCAAGGTATACATCTAAAACTAGTGGTTTCATCATTGTTTACTCATATAAGCCATTGGTTAACTAGGTTTGTTAGCACAGTGTGACTTGAGTAGTTAGCTCTGAAACCTGATTGATTTGGATCAAAAAGTTTAAAGTGGTTAATGATTCGAAATGCATTTGTTTATATGAAGTTTTGACAGAACAGACAAAGTCAAAATATGCCTATATTCCGATGGATCTGATCGATCTCTCACATTAGAAATAAGTGTTACTTTGGCGATTTTAAAATACCTTGGGAAAATGGTTTTTAGTTATTCATGAATTCTAGATATAAGTGAGTGATTCTGCAATAACTGGGGCTGAAATTTTAAATGTTTGGAGTTCAATCCGTCCAGACCTCCGGTGTATGTGTATTTCAAATACAAAAAGGACATTATAAACTTCATCCACGTTCATTAAAAGACTGTTCAAATCAGAGTACATGTTTCTCAACCAAGGGAGTCCTTAAGGACATCTTTTTTTTGTGGACCTGCCCCTGTTCAAAGTTGAAACAGATATGTTATAGAAATGCGTGTTGAGTTGATCTACAGACATATCCAACACCGCCCATGTCAGATCACTTTGGATGCATGGAGAGTGAGAGATGGAGGACTGGAAAGAGGGAGGATTTTGAGAAAGAGTGGTCATGAATTATTTATGTCATTTGCAATATCTTCTTTCGTGTACAGCGTCCTGAAATCTTAGGAAGGGTGCTATATAAATGTACATAATAATAATAATAATTATTATTATTATTACTATTATTCTCCCGAAATCTCTATATGAAGCTGGTATGCATGCGGAGAGGTGAGGGTATGTCAGTGATGGGTATGTAGGCGGAGTGAAGTGGGAGAGAGTCACGGAACAAGCTAAGCGTCGGGGGTGGCGACCGCCCGGAAGGTTCTGACGCAGTGTGGACAGGGGATGGTGGCGGCTGTCGGGGACTTGCTGGCACTGGTTTTCCTGGCCTGTCTGCGTTGCTCTGCTGCAGCGATTCTGTTGGCCTCACAGATTTGGCGCCTTTGTGGACAGCTGAACGCCACTTTGGTCTGTCCATTGCATTCAGCTCCCTTGTGTTGTGGCAGATGCTGAAGGCCTTCAGAGAAGCTTTCAGAGTGTCTTTGAAGCGCTTCTTTTGGCCTCCATGGGAGCGCTTGCCATGTTGGAGTTCGCCGTACAGCAGTTTCTTGGGGAGCCGGTGGTCTGGCATGCGAACTACATGGCCTGCCCAGCGCAGCTGGGCCTGCATCAAGATGGTGTAGATGCTGGGCAAGTTTGCACGAGTGTGTACCTCTGTGTCAGGGATCTTCTCTTGCCACTTTATGCCGAGAAGTTTTCTGAGGCTGGTGGTGTGGAAGTGGTTCAGCTTTTTGGCGTGGCGTTTGTAGACCGTCCATGTTCCACATCCATAGAGCAGTGTGGTGAGAACTATGGCCTTGCATACTTTGAGCTTCGTCTCCAGGGTGATGCCTCTCCTGTTCCAAACGTTCTTATGGAATCTGCCGAAGGCAGCCCTGGCTTTGGCGAGTCTGGCATTCACCTCGTCGTCGATGACAACTGTGCGAGAGAGTGTACTGCCCAGGTATGTGAACCTGTCCACCGCGTTCAGTCGTTGCCCGTTGATGAAGATGTTTGGTTCAACGTAAGGTGTTATTACTATTATTCTCCCGAAATCTCTATATGAAGCTGGTATGCATGCGGAGAGTGAGGGTTAGGTCAGTGATGGGTATGTAGGCGGAGTGAAGTGGGAGAGAGTCACGGAACAAGCAAAGCGTCGGGGGTGGGCGAATGATGGGTTAGAATGCCGGTGACTAGGAATCTTTGGAGGGGGAGTTGAGGGGGAACGATGCAGAAGAGGGGGGTGGGGTCGTTTCACAGCTTCAAAGGACGTTCGTTTATGTGGTCTGTTCATCTAAGATGATGATATTAGACCAACATCTGCAGAAACTTGTTTTTTGGAGAAATATGTTTAAAAAGGAGAAAAAAGCTTCTCGGCACACACACACACACACACACACACACACACACACACACACACACACACACACACACACACACACATATATATATATATATATATATATATGTATATATATATACACATTTACACACACACACACACACACACACACACATTCACACAAATCACACACACACACACACACACACACATGCACACATTCACTAGCTCCCACAAATCACACACACACACACACACACACACACACACACACACACACACACACACAACATTGGGGAGGGGGCATTTTGGAACGGGTGCATTGATGAAGTCGGGGGGGGTGGGGGGGGTGACCGAAACAGCATGGGGGGGCACGTCGCAAAATGACTCCCGGGAGACGTTACATATTCCTGAAAAGCCCGCCGGGGGACGATTTAGGACACTGACAATTCCCCCGGGTGACCTACGGAAGAGGGATGGGGGCGATTTTGGACGTTACACCGGTTTTACTTTTCGATTTTCGATTTGCCACAGGTTCATTATGCCGTCACATTGATGAATTCATATGACTATTTTCATCAGTCCTCATTAACTCAAAATAGTAGCACGTACACGCAATAACACGTGCATATGTGTCCATGCGAGTTTGAACATATAAAGTTAGATTTCTTCTCTTTCAATGACCACCTCACCCCCACACCTGTCAAATTAGACCCGCCTCTCTTATTTCTCTTTTTTTTTATTTGTTGGTTTGGGTTTTTTGTGTGTGTTTTCTTTTTGTTTTTTTGTTTTTTGTTTGTTTTTTGTTTTTTATTTGTCAAAATCACAACTCTCAAGATGCGTAAAATGAAATAAGGTTAACGAAAGGGAATATGAAATAAATTGAAGCTATACTCAATCATATGTAATGGCATCCGTTTCTTCAGACAACGTGTCGCTTGTCGCATACAGTGCCTCTGGTCTGTTGTCAAGACCTTCACGCTCAGATAGAAAATCAGCGATCAGTTCTTTCGGCAACATGCCAACAGAAATCCAAAGTTTCAACCGCTGCAAAGCCTCGTCTGGGCAGGTGACGGTTGTCCGACTGTTAAACATGGACTTGAACTTTTGCTTCATGTTTTCCTCTCGTTTCATTCGTTGTTTTTCAATCATGACATCCAGAGTGTAAAGAAAGGGATTGAGTGCCGAGTTCAGTGGCAGGACAAAAACTAAAAATGCCACGTTCACTTCTCCTGAGATAGTCATTCCTGTGCAAGCCTGCACTATTCCAAGCACCCCCAACGGAAACCAACAGAGAAAATTAGAAGCGACAACCATGAAGAGTCGCCCAGCGATTTTCAGCTCTTTATTAGGTGCACTTCTGGCAGCAGTGCCAATCGAGTTCTTTCGGACTGACCAAAAAACAAAGAGCTGGCCAACTGCAAACAGGACAAAGAGAACGGAATTGAAGATTATCATAATGCTGAAAGAATAAGTGTGTCCAGGAAAAGTGTGTTTTGTTATCGGTAGCGGAATGCAGATTCCATTCTGACTGTAAAACGACCAGTGTGAGGCCCATGGAGTCAGGGGTACACCAGCAATGATAGTTCCCACCGTCCACGCCAAAACACAAGCGAGCAGAGATGAACTTTTGCTGAAGTGCTTTCCACTGAGGGGGAAGTGTAAGACCAGAAATCGATCCAAAGTGATCAAACAAATGGAAAAAGCTGATACTTCGATAGATAAGAGTGATAAAAAGCCCGCTGCTTTGCACACCACACTGTTCTTCCATATAATATCACGCCATAGGTATTCACCTCGGTAGCTGAAATCCGCTAGCCCAATAATACTCAAATACACACCCATCAGGAAATCTGCAGCAGACAAATTGGCGACAAATACATCAAAACTTTTTTTTGTTTTCCCACGATTAGCGATCGCTCTATAAAGAAAACTAATAAAATTACCCAAGACAGAGAGGAAAGCGAACAGGGATAGGAATGTTCTGTAGAGACCAGACCGCAACAGATCCTGACAGGAAGATATCTCATCAGACGGAGCTTTACAATTCGCTGCATTGAAACGAGAGGGAAGTATGACAGGACAGCACAGTTTAGGATTGTCCGTCAGTAATGAATCCAGGAAAACGAGATATTTAAATATGTTTCGTGAAAAATAGATTACACGATTACCGCTCAGATCCAACACACGCAAATTTTTCATCATTTGGAATCCATCTCCCGACAGTTCATCAATAGCGTTGTTACTCAGATTCAGCAATTCAAGGGTGTTGAGAAGAGGCCAGGAATCAAAATTTGCACGTGGCATTTTAACATTTGCCATTTCCACGGAGCGTAGTCTTGGAAAGGCCTGTCTGTTTTTAACAGGTTTAGTAAATATGTTGGCTATAGGATTTCCGGAAATGTACAGATGCCGTAAATTTAGCAGACCACTAAAATTCGAAGTTTGGATGTAACTTATTTTATTGTAACGAATATCAAGAATCTGTAGACTAACCAAAGCAATGTCACCAATGGTAGTAATATTGCAACGTGCAAGATTTAAATGGATTAGCATGTTGCTGTCGACTACAAAATTAAACGTAAAGTTACTACCGCTGGCATCTAAAAATCGCAGTTCTGGGTATCGGCGAGCCCAAAACGTGCCTGAACAGAAAAACGCCATGCCATAGCAAACACAGTTCTGTGGACAGTCTGTATTACAAGACAGTTCGTCATCTCTGTGTGGGCACTGATGGACCCCGTCACACACGTGTTTAAAATGAACACAGACCTGAGATGAACGGCACCGGTAAAAACCGGGACATACAGAGTTGGCACACTGGATCTCGTCCTCATGTCCTGGGCAGTCATAGAACCCATTGCAGCGGACAAACACAGGAAGGCAGTAGCCGTCCCCTGGGCACTGAAAATGGGTTTCGGGGCACTCAGAACTGTTCTTCAGGGAATGGAAACTGTAACTGCCACGTCCATCAAAGTCCACGCGGGCAGGGGGGTAAATTTCTTCGATGCGGATCGTTGGACGCTGCAGGGCGCATTCCTTCTCGTCACTTTTATCGATGCAGTCGAACACATGGTCACACTCGTTGTCCATTGGAACGCACTAAAACACACACACACACACACACACACACACACACACACACACACACACACACACACACATGCACACACACGCGCGCGCACACACGCACGCGCACCGCACACGTACACGCACACACACAAAGTGATAACATTTCTACAAGGATTTTAGTGAGTGGTTGTGGATTTTGGGTGTGGAAATCGGGAGGCTGCAAGTTTATTAATGATTTGTTAATAAATAAAAATAAAAAAAAGAAGAAGAAGAAGAATGATAATGATAATAATAATAATAATAATAATAATAATAATAATAATAATAATAATAAATCTTTCGCTGTCATACCTCAACAGGATTTTCGATTTCGTCTGCAGGTCTTCCCAGCTGGGGCGTACTTTGTCATTTCATGCTCGTGTCCAGACTGGATAAACGGATTCGTTCCCTTGGCATGAGTGAGGCCACAGAGGTTTCAGAATCACTGATGACTGTCATAAGTTTTGATTGCCGAGCAGCTTTTCGTAATTTACAACGTACTTGTGACAGCTTATTGAATGCCCTTTTTAAGATTTCAAAGGCACAGTATATAATGTGAAACAGATAGGCCATAGTACTGATCCCTTATGGACACTTAATACAGATGGGATATTGATTTGTCTGCGTTTGACAAAAGACTGTAGCAGAAGAAAGACCGTTTCTTTGTTCTTTTTTTTTTCTTCTTTTTGTTTACGATATAAGCGCGTTGGGTTATGCTGCTAGTCAGGCATCTGCCTAGAAAATGATGTGGGGTAGCGTATATGGATTAGTCCGAACGCAGTGTCGCCTCCTTGAGAGACTGAAAGTGGCAAATTTCAGGCAGACCATTTTGAACAATATTTGCCTGTAGCTGATGAAGCACATCTTTCTCAATGATTTTATCGATGAACTGGAAATACACACGGGTCAGCTGTTTTTCCGTCAAGATTATGCTTTGGTTCATTTTCTCTGTTTTAACATTGAGTATACCTATATCAAAATCGTAAAACAGCCCTTCAATTTTTCTATGGAATTTACCATTCGGAAGAATCAGTCTGTCTGTAAAGGAGACTAGTTTCGTTACTAGGTATGTGTATACACGTGTGTGTTTGAGCGTCTGTTTGTGCATGTGTGTGTTTTTGCACGCGCATGTGTGAGTATGTGTGTGTGTGTGTGTGTGTGTGTGTGTGTGTGTGTGTGTGTGTGTGTGTGTGTGTGTAAGTGTGACAAAGACAGACAGACAGGCAGACAGAAAGAGAACATGTCTATCGAGTTGGCAAAGGTATACACATGTATAAGAAGCATGTGAAGAAGTCGCGGATTTCTCCAGCAAACCCACCTGGTCATTTTCACACTGAAACTCGTTCACCAAATCACATGGTGGAAATACACAGAACTGCTCATCACCCTGGTCACTGCAGTCAGGCTGATGATCGCACACCAGCGTGTACGGGATTCTTTCACCGCTTCTGCATTGATACGAAGGCGGAAGTGGCGTGAGTGGAGCGGAACAGGAAGCGGGACTGAAGTCATGAGACCAGCACGCGACTTCTGGGTCACATGCCAGGAAGTTGTGTGTCATATGACCTTTTGGGCACTGCAAGTAACTGGTGCTTGCACTCCATAAATCTTTCGAGGCGGTGAGGTTCAAATTTATACTGTGTTCTGCTGTCAGCAAAGGCACTGAAAAATAATTTTTCCAGCCACGTCGTCACAAAGGTTGTGTCAACACTTGAGAATGGTTTTGGTATAATGTATACAAAATAACAATCAAAAAAGTTCATCAGCTTCATATTCTGTTGATTTTGGCAGACTGATTATACCAATGTCATTTTTTTTGTGTTGGTCTCTGTATATATCATGTCTCATAACTTTTCTGGTATCTTTCCGCATTGCTTCAGTCTCTGTTGACACTTCTTCTTTTATCTATATTTTTCTACATTTGTTTAGCTTTAAATGTCTTTTCTAGAGAGCAAAAATCATATTCGTTTAAGACTCATTTTGAGAAATTTAACCAGCTTTTGATTTTATGCTTTCTTTTTTTCAGTTCCTCTTGTTTTTCTTTCTGGGTTTTGTGTGAGATATATTACTGTTCCTTCTGAAGCCATCAGAGACTTAATGAACACAAATCAACACAGAAGTAGATGGAAGTATAATGTATGATCATGTTACATAATGATAAGGAGAAGGAGAAGAAGAAGAAGAATTTATATATATATATATATATATATATATATACAGTGCAGTATAATACATATATCAATATTACATACAAGGCATATTCTTCACACACACACACACACACACACACACACACACACACACACACACACACACACACTCACACTCACACACACACACTCAAAACACCATGCATCACATTGTGTGTACGCAAGAAATGAAAACAGAGAGTGAGAGAGGCGGGGTGTGATATAAATTATATAGTCCTACGCATTCACGCATGCACATATTTAAACTATACAGTACACTACCCTGTACTGATCTATACTATACTATACTATACTATACTATACTATACCTTGAGAATTTTCTGGCAGTTCACACAATGTAGCGGACTGTTTCTTTAAGAAGCACCCTCCCGTATCAACGAGTAACCTTTTCATTTTCACTTTCTGAATACAAAAGCAAAATGGTAGGTACAATTCGTCCGGGGTCGAAAAGGTATCCCCCAGGAAGTAGCCCATGCTTCCATCCAAATGTTGTAAGACATATCGAAATCTGAAGGAAGAAAACAAGAAATAATATTATTTCTATTTCTATTTCTATTCATCACAACATATTTCTCTGTGTGAAATTCGGGCTGGGGAGAGCGCGTCGCTACACTACAGCGCCACCCATTTTTGGCTCACTTGTGTAAACAAACAGCACTCTGTGTGTGTGTGTGTGTGTGTGTGTGTGTGTGTGTGTCCGTGGTAAACTTTAACATTGCCATTTTCTCTGCAAATACTTTGTCAGTTGACACCAAATTAGGCATAAAAATAGGAAAAATTCAGTTCTTTCCAGTCATCTTGTTTAAAACAATATTGCACCTCTGGGATGGGCACACAAAAAATAATAATAAAGAAGCCAAATTATACGCAAACTGAATTTACTGTTATATTTATACTTTTTTCATTCTCAAAACTTGGCACTTTGATCTGATATTCTGACACAAGAGCAGTCAATTTTATCATTTTTTGTTCTTTTCCTAAGCATGGAAGTTATATTTATTTTGCATGTCTTTCGTGCAGATAGTAAAAAAGGGAAACTAATCTGTAATTAATGCTAGGGGGCTTAATTTGCTTTAAACTGATCTTTCTCATTTTAAACATTACATTTTGAAATTATACTCAATACATAAAAAGATGGTGTGTTTTACTCTCAGTGTACAGGGCTTTCACTATGTTCATTCGCCCAAGTGGTCTTTTTCGGAAAATACTCAAATCAATACGACGAGTGGACTTTTAGATCTATTGGCTGAGCCCTGAAGGCCATGGGCAAAAATCAGCTGCGTACACATATATATACATATTCAAAGCGCGTGCTCATATTCTTCGCGAACGCAAACAACGCCATTTTGTTTCAAGTTGTTGACCTCCCCGTCCAATCCTATATTCAATCGACAATACACGATAACATGTGATGGAAAGTTGGAGAAGGAGACCGTTAAATATTTATTCAGAGAAAGATTTGTAACGCCTCATCACTTACTGGATTATGGCCCCAAACTGCCATAAAAATATCCACAGAATCAGTCGGAATTCACAGTTAAAGATAATAAACTATGAGAGTTAATACCCTTGAACTGATGAAACGTAAAAATTTCCAGTCTTACTTTTCTCAAAATGAAGTCCTTTTCACTTCATACGACGTTTAGAAGTACTTGTACTTGGTCCTACGTGTTATTAGTTTAACAAAATACTCAATTTTCATATCAACTTTGAAACATAAAAGAGAAATTGAATCGACCATGTCAACCGGGTGTAACTAAACTTGTACATCTATCTAGATCCAGAGAAAACGGCTAAATGTTGCATTGTGATTGCGGCGATAGCCACGTCTCTTTTACCGCGGACTTAAAAAGAATTTTTAATTGCCCTTAAAGATTTTTTTAATACCCAAGATACACCAAAATAATATGTTTTAAACAGCGTTCTCACTGCGAATACCTCAATCGATTTATCGCCCTTTAAAAAAGCATGTTTAAATATTATATTTTTGAACGTCAGTTAAGGAGCCACAGTAGTGTAATGGGTAAGACAGTTTCTACTCACCCGAACACGCGGGGATCGAATCTGCCTTTAGGACTTTTTTTTTCTTTTAACCCGAAGCTTTATAATAACAAACACAGAATACATTTTAACGATTAGATTTTTTTAAAGTGTATCACAAGTGAATCTTGAAAGCCTTGCCTCTCTTGTTTTCTTTTTTTTTTTCCTGCATGCAGTTTTATTTGTTTTTCTTATCAAAGTGGATTTTTCTACATAATTTTGCCAGGAACAACCCTTTTGTTGCCATGGGTTCTTTTACGTGCGCTAAGTGCATGCTGCACACTGGACCTCGGCTTATCGTCTCATCCGAATGACTAGCGTCCAGACCAGCACACATGGTCTAGTGCAGGGGGAGAAACTATCGGCGGCTGAGCCGTGATTTGAACCTGCGCGCACAGATTCTCTCGCTTCCTAGGCGGACGCATTACCTCTAGGACATCACTCCACATTATAGAAAGGAAAATAAAAGTTGACACCATGCGGCGTTCATGACATGTGACTCAGTCTGCCCCTTATACTGCATAGAAGTCGCCTCGAAAAAAAAGTCTGCAGTGGTCATTTCGGGGTATGCTGTCTATACAACTCTATCTGTCTCTCCAGCATTTGGGTACGCTCCCTTGGACTGACCTGCACATTAGATTCATGCATAGATTAGGCATCTGCCACCCCCCACTCCATCTCCTCCGAAATCTCAAGGCCCCTTTATTGAGTCATTTGTGTAGATAAAGTGATTCTATGTTACAACCCGGTGTTTGGTTGTCTGTGTGTGTCTGTCTGCATATGTATGTATGCATGTATGTGTGTCCGTGGTAAACTTCAATGGCAATGTTAAAGTTTACCACAGACACACAGACATACATGCATACAAACACACACACACACACACACACACACACACACACACACACACACACACACACATACGCACGCGCGCGCGTGTGTGTGTGATCTTATGTAGACTTACCATGGCCACAAAATGAGCAGCCAAAGCAACACTGGGTGCTCATGTCAGTAAAAGAAACAAAAGATCTCAGGTTATGAAAATTGTACGTTTGACAGGCGTTCGACGAAGATTCAAATACTAAAATGACTCATTAACTGTTGACTACATAGTCTGACAAATAGCATCATCAAAAACACTATAACCACAATCATGCCCCATATATGCACACACAATGTTCAGCCCACTGGTAATATTTCAGCTGAATCTCGCATGGTGATGAAAAAAAAACCCTAAAGGTTTACGTGGCGGCCAAAAAACGCCCATTAGCCAGCCTTACCTTTGCTTCCTGGGTGTGTGCCAACGTGATCTGAAGGTGATGCATTTGAAAGAAATACATGGAAGAGAGATTAGTCCAGGGCATATACAAAAAAGGTCCAAATGTGAGCAACAAAACCGTTCTTTTTACGATAAAATAGAACAAATCATCATCACACTGATATAAAATTTTACCGCTGTAGGGAGGTCGAGAACATCATTAGATTTTTATTTTTTTTATAATTATTTTTCACATTTCTGGCCGTAAGAGAGCGCCTTACAAGCAGTCGCAAGGCAACAGCACGCGATGGTTACGCAATTGCGGTGTGGGGTTCGCCAGAGGAAAGCATTTAGCGCGGTACAGTACATGTGACTGACTGCTGCCGCGCTGATGCTGTCCTATACCTATGTGAGCTGAATACTGTGGCAGATGACATATATACCGTACAGAAGGTAAGAGAACTCTTTGGGGTCAAAAGGAAACAGAAATTTTTAATTGCATGTATTTTATACTAAATTGGCAGAAGACGCAAATTTGCTTTCATGAATGTTTTCCAGTTTCTTACCAGTCATGACATTTCATAAAGAATGAAAACAGTATTATACTGACTGTAAAGGTGAATTTATGAAGCCAACACGGGATCATTTTGTTCGTGAGTACAATTTTGTTAACATTTATCGCAATGCACAAGAAATACTTCATGCTGTGCTTATTAACGTGTATAATATAAATGTATAAATTCCTGTTTACTATCAAATAGTCATGAAGAGCAAAGACTGCCTGGAAAATGAAAATGGGTCAGTCTGTAGAACTTTGCTGGAAATGGGGGTCTCTCAGTCTGATTCAATACAGAAATGTGTTTACAATGATTATTCAAATGTTTCGCATATCATCAGGATTGCAACTGAATAAAAGAAAAAAATCTTCAACAATTCTGTGAGAATCTGTTTTGAACTTGTGTCTTAAAGGTGTCATCTCAAATGATTTGCATGGTCACTGCAAATACAGACACGTTTGCGTGAGAGACAGAGAGACGGACACAGCGAGAGTGACAGAGTCGAACAGAGAGAGAGTGTGTATGTGGGTGAGAGAGAGAGACAGAGACAGAGGTGATGCCCTCAAAATGCATCTGTAAAAATATTACGAAAAGCTTACATAGACGGTTGACTGGCAGAGAATGACTTCAGGCCAATGAAGATAGCGTTATGTTCATGGAAATCCATGATCGCTAACACCTGACGCCACACATCTGGAGAGCTCAGGCTGGCAAGGCGGGCACCATGACTGTGACATTTTCGATTGGCTTCCTGCCAAGTCAGTCTGTCCATTTCTTTCGGTGGTGGGAAATAAAGAAAGCACCTCCCGTTGACGTGTATGCGGCCGACACCACAGGTAGAGTGTGTATAGGGGCAGTGGAGTTCATCCGTTCCATCCAGACATTCAGTCAACAGGTTGCATGGAAAGTGTTGCTTAAAGTCCGTCCAGTGAGGTACCGAACAGTTCCAGAAGCCATTCGGCAGCTTCTCTGGCATGGCACTGTTGTTGTGGAAGGAAAACAACATTCTGAATCCTAGGATGGGAAATGGTACATCCATTGATGTAAAGTGAATAAACAGTGCATCAGTGTTGAAGAGTTGAGGACTTGGACGGTACCTCGAACAAAGGACTTCATGAATAGCACTCTCTGAAAGATTGCCCACGAGAATAGTAATAATTTCCCTGTCGCAGAAGTCGTGTCCTCTATTTTGATCAAAAGGAAGAAAACTTGTCATGACTTTATGCTCGGGTGGGACATCGATTTTCATCCAGCTGGCCAACAATAATATCTTCCGTGTGAGACCATCATAACCTGGCGTTTGAATGTAACCTGCAAAACAAATTATGGAAAGTTATTTTAAATTAATATGACTTTTAGGACGACAGAAAATTTCATTACAAATAGCAGCAAGCACACACACACACACACACACACACACACACACACACACACACACACACACACACACACACACACACACACACACACACATGCGCGCGCACGCACGCACGTACACACACTGCAAGAGTTCTGCGACTGTGGTCACAAACACCTCATCTACCTCCTTTGACGTTGTTTGGACACACACACACACACACACACACACACACGCACGCGCGCGCGCGCGCGCGCGCACACACACACACACACACACACACACATACACACACACACACACACTGAGGGACTCACTTCCAGAAATGGAGACACTTATCCGGATTCAATTAACCGCGTTAAAAGGACAAACAAAACAAACTCTAACACTCTCTCTCTCTCTCTCTCTCTCTCTCTCTCACACACACACACACACACACACACACACACACACACACACACACACACACACACTGACAGACATACAGACAGACAGACAGAGAGAGACAGAGATACATATATTCCTGTGATGTCGTTAGGCCACACAGATAGATACTTTTGTAAATCGTTAATCCGATCTTCCACGATTTAAAATACTGTTTAAACTATCTTCCACGAAACGTGTCATCAAAATACCGAGAACAAAATACAGTGGCTGGACTATACCTGAATGCGTGTGTGTAAAAGCACCTTGTAGTTTTGAATTCTCAATGTCCAAAAAGGTGGCTTCAATCCAGAAATAAGTGCTTCTCATCATTTTTGTAGCTTTCACTTCAATGAACGTATCTTTTTCATGCGCAGTGACTCTTTGTATCCTGTACGCAAACCTCCCTTGCACATATTCAGACAAACACGGATTCAAGACAGTTTCCAGTGACCCGTTGGTCTGAACCATTGTTTTGATACTGAATGTCATACAGGCAAGAGAATTGATGAATACAAACTGTAAAACCAAGACTTTGCCTTTGGGAACAGATATCGTTATGCTGCAAAGGTAATTGCAGCATTTGTCGACACTGATGTACATTAAAATGGTTGCATCTGAAGCGGGCAAATCAATGTCTGATCTTGCCAAAAGACAGTCCGATAAACTGTACGTCACAGGTGAAAGAAACTGACTTCCGGTTGACCAGGAAGTGTTCTTCCTGCCGCTAACATTTATGGAGTCCTTTGACATAAATGTGCCTTGTAGGTCCGAAACAGGCGCCCTTAGCATGCTATAATCGGTTTTTGTATTGGAGGCAAAAGATAACATTGCGTCTGACAGTTCTGAGGCCACCTTCTCTGACATTTTGTGTCTCAGTTCATTCCATAACGTATGATGCAATACTGGGGCAAAAAATGGAGGCCTTGTGGAATTGGTCTGTTGTGTATCTTCGTTATGCCCAGAGATCCTATCGTCCTGTGGCCTGCTTGTCTTGATCCCACCTGTGTCTGTGTGGTTATGTTCTGCAGCCACCTGTGCCCTTTCTGGTGTCTGAAGCATCCTTTCACTCAGAGTGGTCTGCTCTAAGTCCAAAGAGCTTGTCGGCCTGTCGGCCAAGTTGGTCACGTTACGCTGTGGGGAGAGGTAAGGCGTTGCCGTTCTGCTGGCATCCGACACGATCAGAACTATGAAGCAGAGGGCGAGACGTTTCTTGGATGTCAGAGCCATAGCGGACAGTTTGCTTTGGTTCTTCTACTGTGCTGGGAACGCCACTATGTCAGTGTTGTTAACGACCTACGTAAAGTACGTGTGGACGTGGAGAAGGCCAAACAACGACATTGTATTTCAGCTCGACAGATCAGTGAAGAAGATGGCTGTCGGCGGCAAGACTGGCCGGCACTGTGTGCTCTCTGTAGTTATATACAGGGTCCGCTCTGCCACGCCCTTGTCTGTACAACCGGTGAGCTGGATTTTCTGTGGGCAGTTCCAGTCAGCTGTGATCACAACGCGCTAGCCAGAGACTCTCTCTCTGTCTCTGTCTCTGTCTCTCTCTCTCTCTCTCTCTCTCTCTCTCTCTCTCTCTCTCCTTAAGGTGCGAATACTAATAATTATGTGAAAAACAAAACACATGTCTCCATCTATCCCTCTCCTCCATCTCTCTCCCTACTTCCTACCAGTCTTTCTTCTCTCTGCCCACGTAGCTTTCTGAACTCTGGAAGCAGTGTATGTGAAATAAAACTTTAAATGCAATCCGACGTTCCTTATAAAAAGTGCCAGAAAAGTAGAATTCCACGAAACGTCAGCAACATGGACAAAAGAACTATTCCACATCCCAAACACGGTCTTTCTGAACGATGATTCTTTTCTTTGCTTCTTGACATTATTTTCATAACTTTATTTTTAATTAATCAAGCAGCTGGTTGGCTATATTTATACTTTTCCCACGTGTACTTTTGCTTTCTGTGGTAATATACAGGGTCCGCTCAACCATGCCCTTTCCCTACAAATGGACAGCTTGACTATACAACTAGTTAATGAGTTAGTGACTGACAGTTTTTAATTGACGATTCAGATCTGCTGGCTAGAAAATCACTCTGTATCTGTCTGTCTGTCTGTCTGTCTGTCTGCCTGTCTCTCTCTCTCTCTCTCTCTCTCTCTCTCTCTCTCTCTCTCTCTGAGATGAATTTTTTAATCAGATTTCGGCTGTGAATCATATAATTTTTTTCGGAATACTGACATCGACAGAAATTATCTCAATTACACATGTCAGGATGGTTTTTGACTCACTTGTGTAAACAAAGTGAGTCTATGTTTTAACCCAGTGTTCCGTTGTCTGTGTGTGTGTGTGTGTGTGTGTGTGTGTGTGTGTGTGTGTGTGTGTGCCCGTGGTAAACTTTAACATTGCCATTTTCTCTGTAAATACTTTGTCAGTTGACACCAAATTTGGAATAAAAATAGAAAAAATTCAGTTCTTTCCAGTCATCTTGTTTAAAACAATATTGCACCTCTGGGATGGGCACAAAAAATATAAAAAGAAGCCTAATTATATGCAAACTGAATTGCTGTTATATTTTTTTTTTTTATTCTCTAAACTTGTCACTTTGATCTGATATTTTGACACAACAACAAGAGCAGTCATTGTTATCATTTTTTGTTCAAACAGGAACTTCTTTTGCTAAGCATGGAAGTTATATTTATTTTGCAAACGTTTTGGTGCAGATAGTATAAAAGAGAAATTAAACTGTAAATAATGCTAGGGGACTTTGATTTAAACTGATCTTTCTCATCTTAAACATTATATTTTGAAATTATACTCAATACATAAAAAGCTTGTGTGTTTCACTCTCAGTGTACAGGGCTTTCACTATGTTCATTCGCCCAAGTGGTCTTTTTCGGAAAATACTAAAATCAATACGACGAGCGGACTTTACAGATCTACTGGCTGAGCCCTGAAGGTCATGGGCAAAAATCAATTGCGTTCACACATTTATACATATTCAAAGCGCGTGCTCTTATTCTTCGCGAACGCGAACGACGCCATTTTTTTTCAAGTTGTTGACCTGCCCGTTCAATCCTATATTCAATCGACAATATACGATAACATGTGATGGAAAGTTGGAGAAGGAGACTGTTAAATATTTATTCAGAGAAAGATTTGTGAACACCCCATCACTTACTGGATTATGCCCCAAACTGCCATAAAAATATCCACAGAATCAGTCGGAATTCACAGTTAAAAATAATAAACCATGAGAGTTAATACCCTTGAATTGATGAAAAGTAAAAATTGCCAGTCTTACTTTTGTGTGCTAGCTGAATCGGTAGCGTAAGCATCACTGACTTGAAGTTGTGTACCTTGTGTAATGGAGAGAGTTACCACCCTTTACTATTTGTTAATCATATCGTTTCCTGGCCCCATTATTTGTATAATTTCCAGTGGATAAACTACCGAGGCATTTCATGACGAGAATAATCCCAATACAAAACATTGTAACGTACGTCCTATAATCATAATGTAATATGATAATTTTTTTTTTATCCATCGTTTTTTTAAATTAAGATACTGTTCATCCAAATTCGGAGTGAAGAAAGAAACTATATCATTATCTTCCTGTGAGTGCACATCGAACACATGCAAATGTACTTGTTTGTTTGTCTCGGGCTGTTGTTTCTTTATTGTTGTTGTTTGGTTGGTTCCATTTCAATCTCTTTTTATTCGTCTGTTACTGTAATACATGTGTCATTTTCTGTTCATAAAAAAGACCTGTTCATAATAATGATAATAATAATTAGTATTTATATATAACGCTGAATTTTATGCAGAGACAAATCAAAGCGCTTTCACACCAGTCGTTCGCACGCACGCGCAACTCTAAACTGAAGAAACTGAAGAGAAAGAAGATGCAGGTGAGGGGGGCTATCATGGAAAGAGGAACCTGTTCATGAACTGAGCAGTGATTAAAAATAGAAAAAAAGAAATCGTCAAATGATTCAATGAGATCAACAATTTAACTTGTGATAATGAGATAATTTTTTGTCATAGTTCTTTAAGTTTTCTCACTTAGTTGGACCGATCTGCATGTTTTGATGTACCAAAGGGACAGTGAATTCATAGTCATATGTGTATCAGACTGGGAAAAGGTCTCTCCACCCATCCCAAGGCAAACCCTAGCCTTTTAGGGCCAAAGGGACAGTGAATTCATAGTCATCGTGTATCAGACTGGGCAAAGGTCTCTCCACCCATCCCAACCTCAAGCCTTTTAGGGCCAAAGGGACAGTGAATTCATAGTCATCGTGTATCAGACTGGGCAAAGGTCTCTCCACCCATACCAACCCCAGGTCTTTTTAGGACCAAAGGGACAGTGAATTCATAGCCATATGTGTATCAGACTGGGCAAAGGTCTCTCCACCCATCCCAACCTCAAGTCTTTTAGGACCAAAGGGACAGTGAATTCATAGTCATCGTGTATCAGACTGGGCAGAGGAAGGTGGGACCTAGCCCAGTCCTCTCAGTCCTCCTTCAGTGTTTAACCTTCCCCGACCCAAGTCAGCCAGACCCATTCACAACTGGGTAGAGTGAGGAAAATCGCAGTAAAGTGATTTCCCAAAGACAAAACATCATGCCGAATCGCGGCTACGAAACCTGAGCACTGGTGAAGGCAGGATCAATAAAGATCCGTTGTCCAACTATCTACAGAGTCTGCCGCGTCACCCCCGTAGATAAACAAATTGTGAAGCAGAGCAAAGCAGATAAATCATTAATTGGTAGCGAACATAAAATCACGATTCACCGTTAGTTAATTGACTTCCACGACACATCAATCACTGCCAGCTGGTGTTTACTAGTAAGGAAGCCAGGTGCAGACCAGAAAATTATAATTATTAATCAGGGCCTCGCCCAGCGGAACGTCGCTGACCTGCCGGCTTTTTGGCAGATATACATATATTCGCATCATAAATCTGGAGCTGCGGTCGTGCTGACATGACGTGACTGTCTCGAATGGGAATGATCGTCAACCTCGCTGGTCAGCGCGATCGCAGTTCTGGACTTTATCATCCGAATACATCTGCCAAGAAGCTAGCTGGTCAGCCACTTTCCCTTGGGCGAGGCCGTGATCAAAAAGAAAGCAAAAGCGAAAAAAGGACACTCACCAGCATTTTGTTAGAAAACATTTTTTTTGCCTTCACCAAAAATAAGACGAACATTAAATGTCTTAAGTAAGTGAGCAAAAACCAAACAACAACAAAAATCAAACAACAACAAAAAATCAGCGCGTATGTAAGCTTTAAGAATTTACAACGTGGCTTGAGTGGACTGAAGTTAACTTGGGTGTGAGCAGTCAGTTCCAAAAAAAGGTGTCATATACATAAACACACGCATGTACGCACGCACGCACGCACACACACACACTAACACACACACACACACACACACACACACACACACACACACACACACACACACAATCACTTACAGTGAAAAGACGTTAAACTAAAGAACGAACACACACACACACACACACACACACACACACACACATTTCCGTCTAATATCATTTACCAGTGAAAAGACGTTAAACTGAAGAAAGAAAGAAAGAAACACACACACACACACACACACACACACACACACACACACACACACACACACACACACACACACACACACACACACACACACACACACACACACACACACACACACACACACACACACACACACACACACACACACACACACACATCACTTACAGTGAAAAGACGTTAAACTAAAGAACGAACACACACACACACACACACACACACACACACACACACACACACACATATCACTTACAGTGAAAAGACGTTAAACTAAAGAACGAACACACACACACACACACACACACACACACACACACACACACACACACACACACACACACACACACACACACACACACACACACACACACACACACACACACACACACACACACATGGACAGAGCATTTCAAGCTGACGAATCCGGAGTCAAGTTGCCTGCTTCAGAAAGAATGAAATACTTAGAATTCACTGCAATTTAATCTCTTCTCGAACCACTTCGAACGAAGGGAAACCCCAATCTAAAATTGCACGGTGTTCCTACAAATTAAAGACATCTGCGCTTGTTCGTATTCCAAAGGGAACTGCAAATATGCGGGTCGAAGCATCAATCATGAACATATCAAAATAGTTTTCAACAGTTTCCAAGACTTTAATTAGTAAAGGCAGTACATCAAGTTTCAATCAGATTTTCCGAAGGGGAAATAAACAATTCTGGACTGTGGTCAGCCCAACAGGCTATGCACACATTTTTGTTTTGTTATATATATATATTATATGTGTATGTATGTATGTATATATAACATATATATATATATATATATGTGTGTGTGTGTGTGTGTGTGTGGAGATAATGCATGTATGTATGATAGTCCGTCGTGTCCGACTAAGACTATCGGAAAAGCAGAGAAGGCAACTGCTGCCCCGACTATCTGGGCTAGAATCTGATTGTAGTGGAGAGTGAGTGTCTTGCCCTAGTTGCACCTCCACTCTCTTGGACAAGAGGGTTTTCGGACAGTCAGCGGTGGGATGGTTCCCAAAGGCCAACTCGTCCCCAAGTCCGCAGCACTAAGAGCCAGTGCCATCTTGCCTCCTAGTTTGAGAGTCATAGTCCTTCACAAATGACTAAGCTGTAAATGACTTCCCACTGCAGTGGAGAAACCATTAATCATACAGCTCTCACTTTGCTGTTGGCCCGACTGTAAGTTTATGTCAATCTGTGATCAAAAGCAGCACATTCCCTCCGACGAATCGATAAAAAGCAAGATATTTGTTCGGATACAGTTTCCAATGTGGTGATTATAAGATTAACAATGCAACCAAATTTGCTGACAACAGACGATTTATGAAAATAACCATCAAATACTGCACTGAAGGTTAAAAAAAACAACAACCCACAAATGAATAACCAGTATATGTGATATCACCATTAAAAAATCAACAAACAGCTAAAAACTCAAACAAACAAGAAAAACCCATCTGTCATCAATACACGAACAAGCACAGCAGAACAAAAGCTGACGCGAGAAGCAGGCCGACACGACAGGAAGCGCGCGATGCAGCACGGGAATTCTTCCCGATCAACACGACACATTTCTGGGTACTGTTGGCTGATGGAACAGCGGTACTGTTGGCTGATGGAACAGCCGTGCTGCTCAAGATTTGGTGCCTGGTGAAAGAGACCCCAGGGCGTGTAGAGGGGGGCGGGGTAACAACAGGCGGTGTTGTGAGAAGTGTAGACGCGGAGGGTCTCACGCTGGAGGAGATGGGCACTACTCGGGTCGTCGAAGTGCTGCCGTTCGCGGCCGTCGGATGAGCCCAGGTGACGGCGTCCCTCAGTGTGACTCCGCCAGGGACCTGCTCACCAATCGCTCTCACCATGGCGCTGAGCAGCGGGTAGCGTCCCTTGCCGCAGAAAGCGCCCCGGAAGTCGTCCATGTCTAATGTCCACAGCATCACGCCCCCTAGCGACCGCTGTATCGCGAAGGACACCTGGTGGATGTCAAGTCAGGTTCGTGTTGTAGTTGCCCCGGTAGCTACAAAGAGCCTCCCCCTCGTGTGTGGGATATTATACTTGTTTGTAATAATACGTGTGTGTTTGTGGGTAGGTGGGTGTGGGTGTGTATGTGAGAGAGAGAGGGAGAGAGATGGGGTCTCTCTCCAAATTCTGAACGAAAGATCATTATATTTCACTTATCATACCGAAACAATGAACATCATACAATAACATTTTGCTGAGAAATTTGTCGACTGGAAATTTTATGATTTTTGACATTCTTAATCTAGCCACTAAATAAGCAGAAAACCATCATTGTTGTTACAATTAAACACAAAAAGCATGCAAACTCTCTCTCTCTCTCTCTCTCTCTCTCTCTCTCTCTCTCTCTCTCTCTCTCTCTCTCTCTCTCTGTAACGCACACACACACACATACACACACACACACACAAACACACACAACACACACACACACACACACACACACACACACACACACACACACATCTGAATTGAATGTAGAAGGTCTCAGTCAGTTTTCCGATCATTGTTCGCTACGATCGTCAATCTGCTTGTCAGAAAGGAAAAGGAACAGACAAAAATCATCTTCCACTCACCAAACAGAAAGTTAAACTGAATTTTTCTGGAATGGAAATTCTGCTAGCGCTCTTGGTCATGCACTAAAGACAGGACCAATCAAAAAACTGTTTCAAGAAATCAAAAGTGATTAAGACATTTCACCCAAAAATAAAAGTGCAAATACTACAATTGAAAAGTTTACAGATGCATCGAAGGAAGCATCAAAGCCAGCTCTTCATCGTAAGGAATTCCGTAAAAATAAAATAAATAAATAGATAACCGTAACAAAAAGCACTCCAAAAAATGGTTTGATCAGGCTTGTTACATCCAAAGACGAAAACTAAAATCTTTAAGAAATGCACTAAACAGAAGCCCACAGAATAGAGCGATACGTGATAAGTATTTTTACATATGCTAAAAATGTATGAAATAAGTATAAATGGGAATTGCTTTAGAGTTATTCAAAGCATGTATGAAAATGCCACAGTTTGCACAAGAACTGATACAGGATTTTCTTCTGAAATACCTATATTAAAGGGGTACTGCAAGGAAACACACTCAGTCCCACTTTATTCAATATCTTTATAAATGATCTCCCGAAATGTTTGGGTGTTACTGACTCACCATCCATAAGCCATGACAAAAATGATATTGTTTCGTGCTTACTGTAAGTTGATGACCTCGTACGTTTGTCCACGACAAAGACAAAACTACAAAACAAACAAGATAAACTCAATCTATATTATGAAAACTGGGATCTAAAAATCAACACAGAGAAAACTAAAGTAATAGTTTTCACGCACACCGATCCCAAAGTGCCTGTTATTTTTACAGGCAACGATATAATCCAGACAACTGACCGTTATAAGTACTTGGGTACATTACTTCACAAAACTGGAACATTCTCTTGAGCCCAAAAACACCTAGCCAAACAGGCATCAAAAGCAGCACATTCCCTCCGACGAATCGATAAAAAGCAAGATATCTGTTTGGATTCTGTACTGCAGCTTCTCGATTCGCTTGTTTTATCTATATCATCATATGGGCCGAGATTTGGTTCCCATGGTTTGAAACTAAAACTACCACTTCATTCAATACAGGAATAACAGATTTCTTCAGTAACTGTATTTCTTCGAAACATCCCCATGAACAAACGCATATAAAATTCTGCAAACTGCTTCTAGGGGTACATACTAAAACGATGAATGGGCAGATTTCCAACTGGAATTTATATTGCATGCAGTGTTCTTAGCCATTGGACTCATATTCTGGATGCACATGATGATAGCTATATCAAAAAGAGGTATGAACTTAGGACTGTCTGCGTTGGGATGGTTCCCAAAGGCCAATTAGCCCCCAAGGCTGCAGCGCTAAGTCCCAGTGCAATTTGCCTCCCAGTGTGAGAGTCATAGTCCTTCACGAAAGACTAAGCTGCAATCGATTTCCCATTGCAATTAAGAAACAACTGATGATACAGTTCTTACCTTGCTATTGGCCCTACTGTAAACGTATGTCACACCATTGACATAAATGGTCAGTACAACACATCTAAAGCCACTTTTCTCCCTGCCCCCTCCCGGCTCCATCCCGCACCACACAGGGCCAGAGGCCTGTCATGGATCTGGTCCCCTTTCTCACTAAAGTACCTTCAGCGAAACTTTTCCCCATGGAGACACCATCTTCCATTAGGAACTCCACCACAGAAAGAGAATCGATGGCCTGGAGGCACATGAACTGCACTCCCACAGCCTGATCCAACACAGCCATTGACTGCCGACAACATTCTGCAAGTTGCTTCAACATGCCGCACTCAGGCAGAGAAGCCATCAAGTCTTCTGTCGGCCCCTTTCATAATGGTACCTGCCTGGGCAATTACACAGCAGGGACTTCAAGGCTCTTGTTGCCAGATGTGTGCCATTCTATGCACAGGCAACATGCCAGTGATGTTTTTTGTAGCAACAAAAAGGGGGTGCGGGGGGGCGCACTCATCACCTGTCACCTTGCATGGAGGAGCTCTACAGATCTGGCTGTCATGCCAAAGGCAAGCCCAACATGGTGGGCTACCTCTGCCTGATGCCACAATTTCCTTCAAACACAGTTATCACTTTCCCTATCGGTCCACAACCGATGTGGATTCATCAGATCAAGCCACATGTGCACCTCCTTGCATTGACGCTCAACCGCGCTCAAGTGAGACAACCCCATAGGGTACGTGTTTCCTTCCCTTCCTTTGATTGGAAAGGCTGTCAATAAGGGGAGGATTCAACACGCTGACCTGATTCTCTTTACGCTACATTTATCAGCACAGCTGCGGTCTACATGCCTCTCCCACAATACAGCTGTGGGCCTCAGTCCTCTTTGCCCGCACCAACAGCCTTCAGTGACGCAGTACACCCTATCTCCCAGCCCCATCGCCTCTGGCGAGTGGTGTCGCCAACTCACCCATCACTCAGACCCTGTGGCGCGAACCTCACTTGTCAGATTCCAATAGTCCCCTGAACTCAAGCCAGACCCATTGCCTAGCCTTTAATGCCATCAAACTCTAGTACTGTCAGTCATTCCCTTCGTAGCGGGTCGCTGATCAGAGCGGAACATAATGCCGCGGACCTCTCTCAGGACATCTCTTCTAGCAGGACATCTCCATTTTCCCTTGATTTCAGCCGGACTTTTTGTCAGAAATAGCCAAAGTCACTTCCCCAGCATGGATCAATCAACTGGTCCCCACGTCTCAGGCAACATACACTGCTTCCTCTGCCTTCTCAGGTCCCCACGTCTCTCCCCAAAAAGATCACCCAGATGATACACATTTGTCCTTTGCAACTCTGGTCATGTTTTCCACGTGCAGCTGTGATCTGTCCTGAGGGACAATGTATGCTATTAAAGTTTCGTAAACTTACAACGGAGTGCCCAGGGCTCATAGCTTCAGATCATGGTCCTCTTCACCTGATCACTCCCCACTTCAGGGTTGAGGCCTCTGGAATAAACCCGGCCACACTCAAACGCAAAAACCTCAGTGACAACTCCTGCGGGACGCTGACCCAAGGGCCACGATGTTTTTCTAGCAGGCCATCACGGTTACCACATCCCAAAATTAGAGAAGGCGAACTCTCGGCTTTGTCGTGCGATTCTGCACCAGTGAGTCACGGTTAAGTATGTGTTATTAAAAGGAAATTATTTCCCTAAAATTATGTTTAAGTAACATACTTACCGTGACCCACATTATACACCCTCCCGGCCTCCCCGCTTCTTCTCAGTGTCGGATGCTACAATGCTATATTTTACACTGCCGTCAAAGAGGACGCTGCTTCCGGTAACACAAGGGAGGTAACTACCAAGGGAGGCTATTTGCCGCAGCTTCTTTCGATTTCTCCACACAGCGGACTAGTTGTTTGGACAGGACAGGAACCCAGACCCCTGTCGGAATCTGCACCAGTGGGTCACAGTAAGTATGTTGCTTAAACATAATTTTAGGAAGAAGATTTCCTATATATCCATGATGAACCAACACATACAACTGAAAACCCCTGAATACTATTTGTAAAAGAAATATATATTCTTCACAGTGTAGGGTTAGGTCCTGTTTGGATGAATCAGTCTACATTTTGTAACAGCAGACTTAAATTTACTTTATGTCAACAACTAAGAAATATATCAATACAATTTTGGAAACAGAGAAAAACTGTTTTCAAGAGCTTAGACTTCTACAACAAAATTGAAAGAGACGATAACGGAATTGAGATTTATTTAACTGAAAAAATCGACACTCCTCACAAATGAGCTCTCTGTAAAGTCAGAATAAGCCCACACGATTTAAAAATTGAACGAGGAATATTTGAAAACATTCCAAGAGGAGAGAGATTATGTAATATATGTAAAGTTGTTGAAGATGAACTCCAGTTCTTAGATACGTGTATTTTATTTCAATATTTGCGAAACCATCTAATTACGACCGTACAACAATATAATCATATATCGGATGTGATCAATAGAAAGATACAAGATAACATCCTGAACCCTAGTGACTTATTCAAATGCGATGACTGTCAAAAAACACTCACCAACTATGTATTTCATTGGATGACTGTTTCTTTCTTTGTTCCTTCAGTTCTTTGTTGTGTCTATTAATCCTTCGGGATTTTATCACAATAAATGAAGTCGAGTCGAGTCGAGTCGAGTCGAGTCACACACTCTCACTCACTCACACTTTCACTCACTCACTCACTCTTTCATTCACTCACTCACACTTTCACTCACTCACTGACACTTTCACTCACCGACGCACAGACAGACACTCAGGCTCCATGACCATTCTGTCTGCCCGATTCGAATACCTTTTCTTTAATACTTCGTGGATTGTCATAGCCCACCCACTGGTTGCCCAGATAC
>NC_134893.1:3535716-3538216 GCF_041734735.1 Babylonia areolata
TACATAAAAAGGTCCCAAGTCTATGGACTTTGCGTTGAGTTGGGAATGAACATCCTGAACGCTAAGCAAACTAATTAAGGTAGGCTATGTGTCTAACCCATCTTCAGGTTTACCTGGAGACCTGCGGAACATCATAGCCTGCAGAGATCTGGTCCTGGCTGGTAGGGGCCGCCACAGACAGCAGCAGTGACGCCACCTTCCGGCTCTCAGCTTCTGCTTGGAAAGTCTGGCGCAGCTCCTGTTGTGGACAGAAAGGAAGCTTGTCGTCCTTTTTGGCGCTACACAAAATGTATAGGTGTGTGTGTTGTGTGTGCTACCCGAACATTTGCGTGCGCGCGCATGCACACACACACAGCACACACACACACACACACACACACACACACAAGCATAATTATATTCACACACATGCAAGCATATACACACATACATACATACATACATACACAGAACAACTGTTTATCAGATTCCTCCAGGTCTGTTGGTTGTGTTTCATAAAAAGCCTGGGTCTCTGCCAAATGGTGTTCCTGTTTATTCTGCGATATCGTCAGTCCATCGTGTTTTTCGGTCTCCCCCCTACTCCGTCTCCCTCCCTCAACAGTTCATTGGGAGGACTGTTTTGGCAAGGCCATTGGATCTTGTTACGTGGCCACACCAGCGTAATTTCCTTTTCTTAAATGATGTCAGCAGATTTTCACACGGTCCAATGTGCTGCTGATGTAAAGGCCAGGATCAGCAAGGCGCGTCATGCTTTTGTCACCCTCAGACCAGTGTGGAGGAACGAAAACCTCAGTCTGCACGCCAAGCTAAGGCTGTTCAACACCAACGTACAGTTAGGAGACCTGGAGATGCACAAAGTGCCTGGACAGCAAGTTGCAAGTCTTCATCAACACCTGTCTTCGCCAGATCCTGCACATCAGATGGCCGGAGCGAATCTCCAACGAGGAACTCGTGCGCCGGACGAAGCAAGACCAAATCACCAAGAGTATCCAGATGAGGAAGTGGTGTTGGGTTGGACACACCCTGCGTAGAGGACAGGCCCACATTCCTTGCCACGATTTGGACTGGAACCCACAGGGGAAGCGGAAGAGGGGACGACCAGTCACCACCTGGAGAAGAACTCTACAGGCAGAACTCAAGTCCACCAACATGACCTGGGGGTGAAGCCAAGAGAACAGCCCAAGACAGAGCGAGATGGAGATCTGCAGTGCGGGCCCTGTGTTCCGACCGGAACGAAGAGGATTAAGTCAAGTAAGTCAAGTCAATGTGTTTCTTGGTGGTTTGGCACACTTGTTCATTTGTAACTGGATCTGTGTATCTCTGTGTAGTCAGTCACTTTGTGCAACTCTGCAAGGAAAGGACGGGGTGTTTGTGCTTAAGAATATATATACATCATAATAATAATAATAAAGATATTCTATTTCTTACCTTGAGGAACAAAACAAACTTGGCTTTGGTGTCCGGAGGACTACCTGGGTACTCCCAGTCAATGTCAAGGCCGTCAAAGCCCCATTCACGAAGGTGGCGGACTGCGTTCTGTGCAAAATGTTTTCTACTGGATTCCGAGCTAACGATCTGCACAAAGGGAGGAATGCTGATCTCTCCATGGTGTTTCCTTTTTTTCGAAAGTCTAGCCTCCCGTCCCTCCATCCGGACCCTTGCCACACTCGCACCATCCCCATCCCCCACCCTTCATCCTAGTCCTCTCTCTCTCTCTCTCTCTCTCTCTCTCTCTCTCTCTCTCAATCGCTCGCTCGCCAAAGTGTCCCTTATCTATTATTAGTTTATTTTGCTTCCAATATGTTTTTCCCTTCTGTTCCATTTTATCTGTTTTTGCACCATTTTTGTTCTGATTTGTACCTGCTATGTCACTAGAGCTTTACAGATAATGACATTAAACATTTCAGTGTTCAGTTTTTCAGTGTGTGTTCAGTGTTCTCTCTCTCTCTCTCTCTCTCTCTCTCTCTCTCTCTCTCTCTCTCTCTCTCTCTCTCTCTCTCTCTCTTAGAACAACGGCAGATGTGTAAGTCGGTCAAAGTGCTAATATCTTCACCGTTGGAAAATAAAGATTCATTCATTCATTCATTCATTCATTCTCTCTCTCTTCCCGATGCCCCAAACTCCCCGCAAATTTAAACCGGCAGTGGTGTATAGAGTGTCTCGTGGTTAGATTATTCATTTACGGGAACGGGGTTTGAAATTAATTCAAAAAGAGAAAACGAAAGGCAGGGGTCTTAAATTTTAAGAAAAGAGAGAGCCGCAAGGTCGGTCCCACAAAAAGGGGATGAATTCTTATCTGTTGAATTCTCAGCATTGCATTATAAAGTCCTTCAGATTTGACCATCATTATGCGTAGATACGCCTACGGTATCCTTCTTGCATTCAGGTATATGCGGGGTATGATTAGGGAAATGTTTCTGCACAGGGCTGGGAGAGGGGAAGAAGGAATTCGACTTTGATAGGAAAACAAAATTGGGTGCAATGTAAAGATGCCCAATGC